>NW_027521199.1:0-111687 GCF_052094955.1 Ictidomys tridecemlineatus
GGATATCCTTAGGAGACAGGAGACACTGAGTTCCTCAGAAGCAGCTGGGCTATGCTGCCTCACTTATGCCCACAGAGGCTTTATTTTTCTCAGCAAGATATCTGCACCAGAACCACTGAACAGAAATATCCTCTCGCCTCTGTCAAGTCTCTGTTAGATCCTTTAGGTCCCACACAGTACCATCTTTAAAGAATCTTTTAAAAACTCTGCTCCATGGATGTACTTGACAGACCTTCTTCATTCTTCAAACCTTTACTGAGTGCACATTTACACCAGGTGTTGCCCTAGTGTTTAGTACACAATTGAGAGGCCCAACTAGGACCTGGAGGAGCACATATTCAAGATGGAATGAGGGGCTTTGACAAGTATTAAGTGCTCCATTCCCAGAGCTGCCCAAGCAAACACTTAAGGAAAATAATAATTTGTACATTACATAGAATTGTTACCAAGTTTCCTTCACATATTGAGTTCATCTTCCCATTAGATTGTAAGTTGGTTGAAGGACAGTGTCGGAGACCAGCTCCAACAGGGGGTCTTAGGAAACGAACGGATGGTGAGGAGTCAGCAAAAGAGGAGGAGGAGAAACAACACAACACCAAAGTGAAGGTGTTGATCCCAATCTTACTTGTGAAGTTGATCATATATACTTTTCATTTTGGCAGGCTTACAGTACTTTGTGGTTACAAAACAGGAATCATTATTCAAACAAACAAAACTTTTAATAATAGTTACAAATGTCCCAAATTATTTGCCTATACCTTGACTACTCTTTCTTGACTTACTGACTGGAACCGGTGCCATGGTTACGGCAAGTAGTTGATTTGTTATTACTTTTAATCAAACAAAAGTAAAAGCACAAACCATTGTGCACAGGAACAAGAACAAGTTGCCCAGTACTACGCACTAATCTATCTTGTTAACATTAATTTTCCTTCTCTAGATTTTTAATTTAATTTCTCAAAAACTTCCTTGACAGGAATACAGGGATTTTTTTTTAGACATTAACAATTTACACTCCACAGCTGAATCATTGCATTTAGAGCAAACAGATCTATGCTTTAGAAGTAGTTGCATTAATTGGGAAAGTCATGATTTTTCCTTTATACTTAATCGTCATATGAGAAATCAGAACTATACTTATTAAAGGAATACAAAAACAAATCAGACCATTCCCAGAAACATACTGCGCTCCTCCAGAGGATGGACGCCTTGTGCCATCCACCTTAGTAGGGGCTTGCCATTGCCTGAGTCAGGGGAGGGGCGCAGCAGGACAGGGATCAGATCTTATCCTCTTTGGGTTTCTTAGTAGATCTGGCTTAGGACTAAATTAGGCCCTGTATAGGAACAAAATTGGTTTGAATTGAAACTAACCACTACCAAGAAAAGAAATTTTACAATCCTAAATAGAAAAGAGAATTTTTTATTTTGAAGAATTTTATTACTAGAAGGCTCTGACATATCGTAAGAGGTAATAATTTGTCTTCCCTTTCCCCTTTATGCTCGAAGAAACACAGGTGAAATAAAAAGAACTGAAAGAGCTGGCACAGTGGTGCACACCTGTAACTCAGTAGCTCAGGAGGCTGAGGCAGGAGGTGAGTGAGTTCAAAGACAGCCTCAGCAAAAACAAGGCACCAAGAAACTCAGTGAGACCCTGTCTCTAAATAAAATATAAAATAGGGCTGGGGATGTGGCTCAGTGGTCAACCCCTGAGTTCAATCTCTGGTAACTGCCCCCCTACGCCCCGGCCCCAAAAAAACAGAACTGAAAGACATGTTAAATGCTGAATTGAGTGCTGAATCTCCAAGACAGGACGGAGCCTTCTTTCTGGTAAATTTGTTAAGATTTTAAACCTACAAGTAAGGGGTAAGGGCATCCCTGCATGTTAGGTGAAAGAGCCCAGCCTCCCCCAAAGTGTGTCCTTGGACCAGCATCACTGGGAACACTTGGATCTCACTGACTGAGGCCAACTCTTCTGCACAATGACCTCTGATCTTTCCCTCGGCTCCAAGCACCCACACCACATGGAAGGATATGAGGACAACTCTGGGCCAGGCCAGATAGCTCATATATTTCATAGTAATAAATTCACATTGATACAAGCACCTGTAATCATTCAGATATTTTTCTGAATAAATTGACCTTGTACTGTGTGTGTGTGTGTGTGTGTGTGTGTGTGTGTGTGTTGTGTTTTAAGCAATTTACTGGGCAACATGAAAATTGGATTTATAAATTTTAATCATTGCTTGTGCTACTCAGATCAAATAGGAATCATTGTTTCCCTGATGTGCATAAGGGTTTTCATGATCACACCATTCTTCCTGGTTTTGGTCATGCCCATTTTTTTTTTGTTTGAGGAAATGAATCCCTTAGTTTATTCAGGAAAACATTTCATTTATTGCCAACCAAAAAAAATCTTCTTTTAAGACTCTAGACTTATTTATTTTATTTTGTTTATATTTAGATTTTAAAATTAGTTGTGCTTAACAGAACCACTGACTTTGTATTGAAATTTAAATATTTTAAGCTTCTTAAGGCCCTGAGATTTGGAATTTTAATGAAAGCTGTGTTGGGCTATTAATCATGTGCAATGAATTATTAGAACCAAAAACAGGAATGTCTGGGCATTGAAGATAATAAGACAGTTTACTAATATATGGTATTATCATCAGGTAACAAAGTAACACTACAAATAATAGTTATTACATGATAAATATTCTGAGTCAATTTCTTTTTTATTTCTTAAATCATAATTGTTAATACATATTAAATGTACAAATTAATGTACATTATGCAAATTAAAGAGATTCATTGATGTTTCCCTACTTGCATCAATATATTGTGCATTAATTTCAATTCTTTTTTCTGTAAAATGGCGATAATAGGTTACCTTATATGTTGTTGTGTAAACAAAATAAGTTAATACATGTAAAAGTCTATAGGCATTTAATAAGTGTTAGGTATTTTTATCTAATGTGTGTCTCTATTCGTTACTCAATTTGAAAAATCCTGATTGGATTCAGGTATGTAAAAATTTATCTTTTCAAAGAAATTCACTGAGTTTTGATAGAATTCATTATCTGAAATTCAATCTAATTTTTACAGAAAACATGCCACTTTTAAACTACATTAAACAAGGTTTTTAAAGTCATGCATTTATGTGTATTGAAACAATCTAAGAAGACTCACACTCAAATTATTTTTCTATGAAATATGCCCTAGATGATTATGATGATTATAGTTATTATTATTGCAGAGCAGAGGGTTTACTATTAAGTTGATCTAATTCCTATGCTGCATTATATAAATTCTAAGGAGAAAGTACATATTGTGTCACAAAGTGTCATTCATGAGTTATGATTGTTAATAATAGATTCTCATGGTGACCATGATGATGATTCAATCTAATGCCCTACATTAATAAAGAGCATAGAGGATAAGGAAACTTGTTTGGGTATCATCCTTCACCCTACCCCACACCCATGACCTACAAGAAATTAGCCAGTAAAACCAAAAAAAAAAAAAAAAACTTATATGTAGATAAAATTATATAAACATACATTGGGAGATTTTTTTAATGCCCCATGAAATTGTCCCTCCTGAAGTGATCTTTATATTTAAGACCTTTACAATAGCAGTATGCACAACTTCAGAGATTGTATTTTTAAATCCCTGAACATTTACGTTTAGTTTTTCCTTTTACACATCCACAGACCATGTACCAATTTCCCATAGTAAAATCTGCTGGAACTGCCTTCTATGTGGAATTTTATTTCTTTTTCTGAAAACATCTAGATATATACCTATAAAAGAGATTGTCATATTGATCTTTTTGATACGGGGAGTTAAAAGAAAGTACATGTCACTGATTTCTAAATGACTTGAAGTTCATCCAGGTAGTTGATAGAGAAAACAGAGAACGTAAGAAATGTCAAGTACATGTAGCTTCCAGCTCCATCTCAAAGTTGATTTATTGTAAATCATTGCTAATAAGGTAACCTCTTGTTTAGTGAAATTATTTAGAAAAAGTGATACCTACAACTGACTTAGATAGTGTGGTGTTTTTAGTCATTTCTGGATAAACTTTTACTACAATTTTCGTGAACACCAAGTATCACAAGAATCCCTAATTTCTCTATTTCCTTCTCTACTTTCTCTATTCTCCTGGGGGATTTCATATTCACCCTTTGCTGTAACAGTTGCGTTCAAGACAATGACTCCCAAATCCATACCTGCAGTTCTAGGCTATCTGTGTAGGGCATTTCCACGTGATTATTCCACAGATAACTCACATTCAACATTACTCAAATCAAATCCACCAAAGCCTCCTCTACATCTGCTATTCCTCACATATTCCTGTTTTCCTGAGTGATCCCAACAGCTAGCCCAAACTGATTTGTTTTCTTTACCGTGTCCTCTTCAACTAGGACTTTAAAGTTCTCCATATCCTTCTCCATGAGGGCTTCAGAGATTTTCTCCCACCTTCATCACAGCACGTCTTCAGATACAGACCACTTCATTTTCATCTTGTTTTAGCACTCATATCACTTTTTTGAACTAAACAGGTGTGTCTAAAATCTGGGGAACCAGGTTTCACAGTTATCGACCCCTGCTCCTTGGACTCACGTGCACAATTCCATGAGTGGGTCTATCTGTGTGTTCTAGACCTAGAGATCTAATGATTTTTTAAAACCCAGTCTATCTCCCTCCAGATGTCCCTGTTTTCAGTCTGCACTCACCTGAAAGAGATTTATGATCTCCTATTGTTGATACTCTGCAATCATTGATGTCCATGCTCATACCCAAGCCTGGCTTCCAGAGACACACCTGGGCTCTCTGATGGCCCATGGCATGGTAGGGGGTGGGACGTTTTCCGAGGTTTCTATTGCCAAGTACTTTTCTTAGAAATCAGGCCTGATACAGCTTCACAGAGCCTAGTCCCGGCCCCATAGGCTGATACCCTACCACCTACCCTGAAGTAGCAGGCTCCTCAGAATGACCCAGGGCTTATCAGCATCCACTGGTACTATCCCACCAGCCCCTTGAAGCCTAGCTGGAGTCTCTATAGAAACAGGGTACATCTCTATGGAAATGGGCTCCCTCCTCCAGCCCCAGTGTGATGAAGCTCTCAGAGAAACTCAATAGTGAGGGTCTATCCATTTATAGCAATTAGGATGACCAAGTGTTCTGAGCTTGCTGAGCCTTAGATGGCAGATTCCTGCTATATTCTTTGAGATTTCTGCCATCAATGTTGCCTGAGATGCCAACTTGCCATCCCACTAACTATAAGACAGTGTTCTCAGTCAAGACCAATCCCACAACCAATAACACACACACACACACACACACACACACACACAAACACACACGCACACGACCATCCATCATGGTGAGCAAGGCTTTGTATCTGTGATACAGACCAAATGCACCCACCAATCACATTCACTGCTTAAAACAGATCGTGATTAGGAAACAACTGAGGTCACTTGTAAAATGTGATATGTCCTGGACTATCACTGTGGTAAAAAAAGAAGTAGAAAAATGCAAAAATATGGGAGAAAATACTTAACCTCTTAGAAACCTAAAAAAAAAATATTTAGATGTGGTTCCAACCAATCCTGAGTTAAAAATCATCTTTAAAAAATGCTTTCACTTCTTACTTACTTACTTACTTACTGCAGTACTGGGGATTGAACCCAGTGGCACTCTACCATGCAGCTATATCCCCAGCCCTTTCAATTATTTGGGGCGGGGGGCCTTGCAGAGTTTCAAATTTATGATCCTCCTGCCTTAGTCTCCCAAGTACCTGGGATTACAGGCAGGTACCACTCTTCCTCAATTTTTGAATATCGAACCAGCCTTGCATTCTGGGATTGATCTCAATTGACTGTAATGTTATCCTTATTTCTATATGGCTGAGTTGAGTTTGTTAATATTGTTCCCTGCTTGCTTTTGTGTATTCTATTTTCGTGGTTCTCCAGAGATAATCTATTTCTTGAAGAATTCTCAGTATTCTACTTTTATTTTCAGTCAATGCATGTTAATGGACTAGTGGGAAACAGA
The DNA here is from genome assembly GCF_052094955.1 of Ictidomys tridecemlineatus. Taxonomy (NCBI): domain Eukaryota; kingdom Metazoa; phylum Chordata; class Mammalia; order Rodentia; family Sciuridae; genus Ictidomys; species Ictidomys tridecemlineatus. The sequence continues at coordinate 6,061 of NW_027521199.1, forward strand.
GAAGAGATTTCTGATGTTTCCAGGAAGCCCTGCCTTAGGTACTGTAAACTCAGTCACAGGGATATGGCCTTAACAGTGACCCACTTTCTAGCAATATGGCTGAGCCTAGTTCTGATTCCTCCCGACGTTAGACATTTTGGCCTGTTCCTTTCCATAGCTACAAAGGTTTTCCATTGAGTGTCCTAATGTAACAGTTTCTGTTACTCTTGCCCCTGAAGATTACAGTTTTTGTTCTATGCAAAAAATCAGGAAATGGGTCTGAGAGGAGTTTTGGCTGCTGTTGCTTCTCTTTGTTCCTCCACCTATCCAAGAAATGATACCGTTAAAGACACTTTCTCAGAATACTTCCCTATCTTCCTGGGAGCATTTGGTGGAATCCATGGAGAAAAAAAAATACAAACATCTTATGTCTATAGCCCTCTGGGTCTTTATGCTCTTAAACCAGTCTATACTTAGTCTTTAGCAATCCATTAACTATTTTTTATTTGAGTTTTTTTATAAATAAACTCCTATGTATCTAGTGGGTTCTCCCATAGTTAAAAAAAATGCCTGGATTATTTTGGTTGCTTATCTCTCCCCAGACTTCGGTTAGTTGTTTGCCTTATACTCTTCATCCCTAATAAAGTCAAGGAAAGTCATTAATTTGCATTTTCTTCTGCTCTTTTTGGTTATTATAATGATGAAAACAACATGCTTTCTAGCTATTTCGATAGATACTCAAGGTGAAATTTGAAGTCTATACACTTACTTTTCAAAAATATTTAGTAATTTCTAATTTAGTTAAATATGTAGTTATTCTATTCAAAACAATACAATTCCTAGCATATTTCCTAGGAAATTAATGCACAGCTCACAAAAATTATTGTGTAAAAATTTATAATAACTCAAACAAATATTATGCCTTCAGCAGAAGGACAGAAGACAAAAAACGGTTTATCATGCAGTGGAATAATTCAGTTACTTTAGAAACACAAATACTGGAACATTAATAACATTGACAAATCTAAAAAAATATTTCCTTGGTGAAAGAAGACAGATACAAAATATATACTCTATGTTTCCTTTAAATAAAATTCAAAAATTTGCGAAACAGCTATAATGGTCAAGTAATAATGGTGGTCTTTTTTTTTTGGAGCTCAGGGGTGATAGCAGTTTAAGCATGAAGGAATTTTCTAAAGTGATGAAAATGTTTTATATCCTGATTTTTGGTAGTTCATATATATGTAAAATAATATAAACCTGTACACTTTAGATCTGTGCATTCTTTGAGTACAAAGTATAGCCTTATTTTCAATATCACAACAGACACTTCAGAAATACAGAAGATAATTAGAAAGTATTTTGAAACCCTATATTCTAATAAAATAGAAGATAGCGAGGATATCGATAAATTTCTTAAGGCATATGATTTGCCCAGATTGAGACAGGAAGACACACACAATTTAAACAGACCAATAACAAAGGAAGAAATAGAAGAAGACATCAAAAGACTACCAACCAAGAAAAGCCCTGGACCTGATGGGTATACAGCGGAGTTGTACAAAACCTTCAAAGAAGAACTAATACCAATACTTTTCAAACTATTTCAAGAAATAGAAAAAGAAGGAGCTCTTCCAAATTCATTCTATGAGGCCAACATCACCCTGATCCCAAAACCAGACAAAGACACTTCAAAGAAAGAAAACTACAGACCAATATCTCTAATGAACTTGGATGCAAAAATTCTCAATAAAATTCTGGCGAATCGAATACAAAAACATATCAGAAAACTTGTGCACCATGATCAAGTAGGATTCATCCCTGGGATGCAAGGCTGGTTCAATATACGGAAATCAATACATGCTATTCACCACATCAATAGGCTCAAAGACAAGAACCATATGATCATCTCGATAGATGCAGAAAAAGCATTTGACAAAATACAACATCCCTTTATGTTCAAAACATTAGAAAAACTAGGGATATCAGGAACTTACCTCAACATTGTAAAAGCTATATATGCTAAACCTCAGGCTAGCATCATCCTAAACGGAGAAAAACTGAAGGCATTCCCTCTAAAATCTGGAACAAGACAGGGATATCCTCTATCACCACTTCTATTCAATTTAGTTCTCGAAGTACTAGCCATAGCAATTAGACAGACAAAAGAAATTAAAGGCATAAAAATAGGAAAAGAAGAAATTAAGTTATCGCTATTTGCAGATGACATGATAATTTACTTAACAGACCCAAAAGGATCTACAAAGAAGCTGCTAGAGTTAATAAATGAATTCAGCAAAGTGGCAGGATATAAAATCAACACGCACAAATCAAAGGCATTTTTGTATATCAGCAACAAAACCTCTGAAATGGAAATAAGGAAAACCACTCCATTCACAATATCCTCAAAGAAAATAAGATACTTGGGAATCAACCTAACAAAAGAGGTGAAAGATTTATACAATGAAAACTACAGAACCTTAAAGAGAGAGATAGAAGAAGATCTCAGAAGATGGAAAAATGTACCCTGTTCATGGATAGGCAGAACTAACATCATCAAAATGGCGATATTACCCAAAGTTCTCTACAGGTTTAATGCGATGCCAATCAGAATCCCAAAGACATTTCTTGTAGAAATAGATAAAGCAATCATGAAATTCATATGGAAAAACAAAAGACCCAGAATAGCAAAAGCAATTCTAAGCAGGAAGTGTGAATCTGGAGGTATAGCGATACCAGAGCTCAAACTGTACTACAAAGCAATAGTAACAAAAACAGCATGGTACTGGTACCAAAACAGGCAGGTGGACCAATGGTACAGAATAGAGGACACAGAGACTAATCCACAAAGTTACAACTATCTTATATTTGATAAAGGGGCTAAAAACATGCAATGGAGGAAGGATAGCATCTTCAACAAATGGTGCTGGGAAAATTGGAAATCCATATGCAACAAAATGAAATTGAATCCCTTTCTCTCGCCAGCCACAAAAGTTAACTCAAAATGGATCAAGGAGCTAGATATAAAAACAGAGACACTGCGTCTGATAGAAGGAAAAGTTGTCTACGATCTACATATTGTGGGGTCGGGCTCCAAATTCCTTAATAGAACGCCCGTAGCCCAAGAGTTAATGACAAGAATAAACAAATGGGACCTACTTAAACTAAAAAGTTTTTTCTCAGCAAGAGAAACAGTAAAAGAGGTAAATAGAGAGCCTACATCCTGGGAACAAATTTTTACCCCTCACACCTCAGACAGAGCCCTAATATCCAGAATGTACAAAGAACTCAAAAAATTAAACAATAAGATAACAAATAATCCAATCAACAAATGGGCCAAGGACCTGAACAGACACTTCTCAGAGGAGGACATACAATCAATCCACAAGCACATGAGAAAATGCTCAACATCTCTAGCAATCAGAGAAATGCAAATCAAAACCACCCTAAGATACCATTTCACTCCTGTAAGATTGGCAGCCATTATGAAGTCAAACAACAATAAGTGTTGGCGAGGATGTGGGGAAAAGGGCACACTTGTTCACTGCTGGTGGGACTGCAAAATGGTGAGGCCAATTTGGAAAGCAGTATGGAGATTCCTGGGAAAGCTGGGAATGGATCCACCATTTGACCCAGCTATTGCCCTTCTTGGACTATTCCCTGAGGACCTTAAAAGAGCACACTATACGGATACGGCCACATCAATGATTATAGCAGCACAATTCACAATAGCTAGACTGTGGAACCAACCTAGATGCCCTTCAATAGATGCGTGGATAATAAAATTGTGGCAGCTATACACAATGGAGTATTATGCAGCACTAAGAAATGACAAAATCATAGAATTTGCAGGGAAATGGATGGCATTAGAGCAGATTATGCTAAGTGAAGCTAGCCAAGCCCTAAAAAACAAATGTCAAATGTCTTCTTTGATATAAAGAGAGCCACTAAGCATAGAACAGGAAGGAAGAGCATGAGGAAAAGACTAACAGTAAACTAAGACGAATGGGGGGAGAGAAAGGAAGAGAGAAGGGAAAACATATGGAAATGGTAGGAGACCTTCAGTGATACACAAAATTATAAGAGGTTATGAGGGGCAAGGGGGTGGGGGGAAAAAAGGGGAGAAAATTGAACAACAGCAGAGGAGGTAGAGAGGGAAGATGGGAGGGGAGGGGAGGGGAGGGGGGATAGTAGGGGATAGGAAAGGTAGCAGAATACAACAGTCACTAATATGCCATTATGTAAAAATGTGAGTATGTAACAGAAGTGAGTCTGTATTATGTATTTGGGGAGTTCAAAACCCAATTGAGTCGAATGTATGAAAGATGATATGTCTTGAGCTCTCTAATGTTTTGAACAATCAATAAAAAAAGTAGCCTTATTTTAAAAATAAGTAATTAATGAGGAAGAGTGGTACCTGCCTGTAATCCCAGGTACTTGGGAGACTAAGGCAGGAGGATCATAAATTTGAAACTCTGCAAGGCCCCCCGCCCCAAATAATTGAAAGGGCTGGGGATATAGCTGCATGGTAGAGTGCCACTGGGTTCAATCCCCAGTACTGCAGTAAGTAAGTAAGTAAGTAAGAAGTGAAAGCATTTTTTAAAGATGATTTTTAACTCAGGATTGGTTGGAACCACATCTAAATATTTTTTTTTTTAGGTTTCTAAGAGGTTAAGTATTTTCTCCCATATTTTTGCATTTTTCTACTTCTTTTTTACCACAGTGATAGTCCAGGACATATCACATTTTACAAGTGACCTCAGTTGTTTCCTAATCACGATCTGTTTTAAGCAGTGAATGTGATTGGTGGGTGCATTTGGTCTGTATCACAGATACAAAGCCTTGCTCACCATGATGGATGGTCGTGTGCGTGTGTGTTTGTGTGTGTGTGTGTGTGTGTGTGTGTGTGTTATTGGTTGTGGGATTGGTCTTGACTGAGAACACTGTCTTATAGTTAGTGGGATGGCAAGTTGGCATCTCAGGCAACATTGATGGCAGAAATCTCAAAGAATATAGCAGGAATCTGCCATCTAAGGCTCAGCAAGCTCAGAACACTTGGTCATCCTAATTGCTATAAATGGATAGACCCTCACTATTGAGTTTCTCTGAGAGCTTCATCACACTGGGGCTGGAGGAGGGAGCCCATTTCCATAGAGATGTACCCTGTTTCTATAGAGACTCCAGCTAGGCTTCAAGGGGCTGGTGGGATAGTACCAGTGGATGCTGATAAGCCCTGGGTCATTCTGAGGAGCCTGCTACTTCAGGGTAGGTGGTAGGGTATCAGCCTATGGGGCCGGGACTAGGCTCTGTGAAGCTGTATCAGGCCTGATTTCTAAGAAAAGTACTTGGCAATAGAAACCTCGGAAAACGTCCCACCCCCTACCATGCCATGGGCCATCAGAGAGCCCAGGTGTGTCTCTGGAAGCCAGGCTTGGGTATGAGCATGGACATCAATGATTGCAGAGTATCAACAATAGGAGATCATAAATCTCTTTCAGGTGAGTGCAGACTGAAAACAGGGACATCTGGAGGGAGATAGACTGGGTTTTAAAAAATCATTAGATCTCTAGGTCTAGAACACACAGATAGACCCACTCATGGAATTGTGCACGTGAGTCCAAGGAGCAGGGGTCGATAACTGTGAAACCTGGTTCCCCAGATTTTAGACACACCTGTTTAGTTCAAAAAAGTGATATGAGTGCTAAAACAAGATGAAAATGAAGTGGTCTGTATCTGAAGACGTGCTGTGATGAAGGTGGGAGAAAATCTCTGAAGCCCTCATGGAGAAGGATATGGAGAACTTTAAAGTCCTAGTTGAAGAGGACACGGTAAAGAAAACAAATCAGTTTGGGCTAGCTGTTGGGATCACTCAGGAAAACAGGAATATGTGAGGAATAGCAGATGTAGAGGAGGCTTTGGTGGATTTGATTTGAGTAATGTTGAATGTGAGTTATCTGTGGAATAATCACGTGGAAATGCCCTACACAGATAGCCTAGAACTGCAGGTATGGATTTGGGAGTCATTGTCTTGAACGCAACTGTTACAGCAAAGGGTGAATATGAAATCCCCCAGGAGAATAGAGAAAGTAGAGAAGGAAATAGAGAAATTAGGGATTCTTGTGATACTTGGTGTTCACGAAAATTGTAGTAAAAGTTTATCCAGAAATGACTAAAAACACCACACTATCTAAGTCAGTTGTAGGTATCACTTTTTCTAAATAATTTCACTAAACAAGAGGTTACCTTATTAGCAATGATTTACAATAAATCAACTTTGAGATGGAGCTGGAAGCTACATGTACTTGACATTTCTTACGTTCTCTGTTTTCTCTATCAACTACCTGGATGAACTTCAAGTCATTTAGAAATCAGTGACATGTACTTTCTTTTAACTCCCCGTATCAAAAAGATCAATATGACAATCTCTTTTATAGGTATATATCTAGATGTTTTCAGAAAAAGAAATAAAATTCCACATAGAAGGCAGTTCCAGCAGATTTTACTATGGGAAATTGGTACATGGTCTGTGGATGTGTAAAAGGAAAAACTAAACGTAAATGTTCAGGGATTTAAAAATACAATCTCTGAAGTTGTGCATACTGCTATTGTAAAGGTCTTAAATATAAAGATCACTTCAGGAGGGACAATTTCATGGGGCATTAAAAAAATCTCCCAATGTATGTTTATATAATTTTATCTACATATAAGTTTTTTTTTTTTTTTTTGGTTTTACTGGCTAATTTCTTGTAGGTCATGGGTGTGGGGTAGGGTGAAGGATGATACCCAAACAAGTTTCCTTATCCTCTATGCTCTTTATTAATGTAGGGCATTAGATTGAATCATCATCATGGTCACCATGAGAATCTATTATTAACAATCATAACTCATGAATGACACTTTGTGACACAATATGTACTTTCTCCTTAGAATTTATATAATGCAGCATAGGAATTAGATCAACTTAATAGTAAACCCTCTGCTCTGCAATAATAATAACTATAATCATCATAATCATCTAGGGCATATTTCATAGAAAAATAATTTGAGTGTGAGTCTTCTTAGATTGTTTCAATACACATAAATGCATGACTTTAAAAACCTTGTTTAATGTAGTTTAAAAGTGGCATGTTTTCTGTAAAAATTAGATTGAATTTCAGATAATGAATTCTATCAAAACTCAGTGAATTTCTTTGAAAAGATAAATTTTTACATACCTGAATCCAATCAGGATTTTTCAAATTGAGTAACGAATAGAGACACACATTAGATAAAAATACCTAACACTTATTAAATGCCTATAGACTTTTACATGTATTAACTTATTTTGTTTACACAACAACATATAAGGTAACCTATTATCGCCATTTTACAGAAAAAAGAATTGAAATTAATGCACAATATATTGATGCAAGTAGGGAAACATCAATGAATCTCTTTAATTTGCATAATGTACATTAATTTGTACATTTAATATGTATTAACAATTATGATTTAAGAAATAAAAAAGAAATTGACTCAGAATATTTATCATGTAATAACTATTATTTGTAGTGTTACTTTGTTACCTGATGATAATACCATATATTAGTAAACTGTCTTATTATCTTCAATGCCCAGACATTCCTGTTTTTGGTTCTAATAATTCATTGCACATGATTAATAGCCCAACACAGCTTTCATTAAAATTCCAAATCTCAGGGCCTTAAGAAGCTTAAAATATTTAAATTTCAATACAAAGTCAGTGGTTCTGTTAAGCACAACTAATTTTAAAATCTAAATATAAACAAAATAAAATAAATAAGTCTAGAGTCTTAAAAGAAGATTTTTTTTGGTTGGCAATAAATGAAATGTTTTCCTGAATAAACTAAGGGATTCATTTCCTCAAACAAAAAAAAAATGGGCATGACCAAAACCAGGAAGAATGGTGTGATCATGAAAACCCTTATGCACATCAGGGAAACAATGATTCCTATTTGATCTGAGTAGCACAAGCAATGATTAAAATTTATAAATCCAATTTTCATGTTGCCCAGTAAATTGCTTAAAACACAAACACACACACACACACACACACACACACACACACAGTACAAGGTCAATTTATTCAGAAAAATATCTGAATGATTACAGGTGCTTGTATCAATGTGAATTTATTACTATGAAATATATGAGCTATCTGGCCTGGCCCAGAGTTGTCCTCATATCCTTCCATGTGGTGTGGGTGCTTGGAGCCGAGGGAAAGATCAGAGGTCATTGTGCAGAAGAGTTGGCCTCAGTCAGTGAGATCCAAGTGTTCCCAGTGATGCTGGTCCAAGGACACACTTTGGGGGAGGCTGGGCTCTTTCACCTAACATGCAGGGATGCCCTTACCCCTTACTTGTAGGTTTAAAATCTTAACAAATTTACCAGAAAGAAGGCTCCGTCCTGTCTTGGAGATTCAGCACTCAATTCAGCATTTAACATGTCTTTCAGTTCTGTTTTTTTGGGGCCGGGGCGTAGGGGGGCAGTTACCAGAGATTGAACTCAGGGGTTGACCACTGAGCCACATCCCCAGCCCTATTTTATATTTTATTTAGAGACAGGGTCTCACTGAGTTTCTTGGTGCCTTGTTTTTGCTGAGGCTGTCTTTGAACTCACTCACCTCCTGCCTCAGCCTCCTGAGCTACTGAGTTACAGGTGTGCACCACTGTGCCAGCTCTTTCAGTTCTTTTTATTTCACCTGTGTTTCTTCGAGCATAAAGGGGAAAGGGAAGACAAATTATTACCTCTTACGATATGTCAGAGCCTTCTAGTAATAAAATTCTTCAAAATAAAAAATTCTCTTTTCTATTTAGGATTGTAAAATTTCTTTTCTTGGTAGTGGTTAGTTTCAATTCAAACCAATTTTGTTCCTATACAGGGCCTAATTTAGTCCTAAGCCAGATCTACTAAGAAACCCAAAGAGGATAAGATCTGATCCCTGTCCTGCTGCGCCCCTCCCCTGACTCAGGCAATGGCAAGCCCCTACTAAGGTGGATGGCACAAGGCGTCCATCCTCTGGAGGAGCGCAGTATGTTTCTGGGAATGGTCTGATTTGTTTTTGTATTCCTTTAATAAGTATAGTTCTGATTTCTCATATGACGATTAAGTATAAAGGAAAAATCATGACTTTCCCAATTAATGCAACTACTTCTAAAGCATAGATCTGTTTGCTCTAAATGCAATGATTCAGCTGTGGAGTGTAAATTGTTAATGTCTAAAAAAAAATCCCTGTATTCCTGTCAAGGAAGTTTTTGAGAAATTAAATTAAAATCTAGAGAAGGAAAATTAATGTTAACAAGATAGATTAGTGCGTAGTACTGGGCAACTTGTTCTTGTTCCTGTGCACAATGGTTTGTGCTTTTACTTTTGTTTGATTAAAAGTAATAACAAATCAACTACTTGCCGTAACCATGGCACCGGTTCCAGTCAGTAAGTCAAGAAAGAGTAGTCAAGGTATAGGCAAATAATTTGGGACATTTGTAACTATTATTAAAAGTTTTGTTTTGTTTGAATAATGATTCCTGTTTTGTAACCACAAAGTACTGTAAGCCTGCCAAAATGAAAAGTATATATGATCAACTTCACAAGTAAAGATTGGGATCAACACCTTCACTTTGGTGTTGTGTTGTTTCTCCTCCTCCTCTTTTGCTGACTCCTCACCATCCGTTCGTTTCCTAAGACCCCCTGTTGGAGCTGGTCTCCGACACTGTCCTTCAACCAACTTACAATCTAATGGGAAGATGAACTCAATATGTGAAGGAAACTTGGTAACAATTCTATGTAATGTACAAATTATTATTTTCCTTAAGTGTTTGCTTGGGCAGCTCTGGGAATGGAGCACTTAATACTTGTCAAAGCCCCTCATTCCATCTTGAATATGTGCTCCTCCAGGTCCTAGTTGGGCCTCTCAATTGTGTACTAAACACTAGGGCAACACCTGGTGTAAATGTGCACTCAGTAAAGGTTTGAAGAATGAAGAAGGTCTGTCAAGTACATCCATGGAGCAGAGTTTTTAAAAGATTCTTTAAAGATGGTACTGTGTGGGACCTAAAGGATCTAACAGAGACTTGACAGAGGCGAGAGGATATTTCTGTTCAGTGGTTCTGGTGCAGATATCTTGCTGAGAAAAATAAAGCCTCTGTGGGCATAAGTGAGGCAGCATAGCCCAGCTGCTTCTGAGGAACTCAGTGTCTCCTGTCTCCTAAGGATATCCCTTATGGAGACCATCGGCAGTTCCCACAGAACAAGCAGCTCTGCATCTTTCTTTCCCAATCAGTCATCTCAAAGTCAGGTGACCGAGAATGAAGTCACTTATGAGTGTCCCCAAAATACAATATTTCTAAAAGAGGTGGGTTGTGTATGAAGTAGATTAGTCACAAGCTTCAGGGATTTATTACAGTTAATAAATTGCTTGCAACTCCCCTCCCCAAGCATCCATGTGTTGTAAGATAAAGATGAAAACCCCTAGTTAGTGAATGAATACGTTTCTAAACATAACTTCTTCTACAATAATGACTATTATTCAAACAGATATTTTTGTAGGTCTATTGTTATGCTATATTGTATCATAATGGGAATGTGTCCCTATACTTACTCCCTAAAAATTATTCCTTTTTGTCCTGCTCATCAAAAGCAGAGGATTAACACTTAGCATTATCTATTGTTTACCATAAGTAATTTTCCACACACATCATCTTACTTAAGGAATTTAGGCATCCTAGGGTTTCTGGTTATGTTTTGGGTTTTCTTCCAGTACTGGAGGCATCATGCTAAATCCCTCAGGTTTTGTGATAACCTCTGAAGGTATTTCCACCCTGGCAATACAAGTAGTATTGTGGAAACTTAGAAACACATAGAAAAGTTGCTACGATAGGTCATTACATAAATGCCATCAAAATGGTAATGAAATATGTACAATATTCTGTAATATGTTTTTAAGGTGTAGGTGTATCCTGATTCTGGGATAGTGTTTTTGAAAATTGTGATGGTACATAAACTATTCACCAGCAACTCTCACAGAGAGGCGTAGATTTCTGGTTTTGGTGTGGCCCTTGCTGCTCTCCATACTAGCAACTGGCCTGCAAAGAAAGCTCTTGGTAAAACTGGCCGTTGGTCTCCATTCACCACAAAACGGACCTGTTATTCTGAAAGTTGCCTGTCGCATATCTGTGGCCTCATGAAAGAGTCAAAATCCTCTGATCTCTCACAATTCATTTTCCTGTGATGGACATTTATAGAGGTCTGGGGCTGACCTGTTGGGAATATGCATCGTGCCTTTCCTCTTCAGCTGCTCTGGGACTCCTTAGTGTGCAAACACAACTCAAGGGCAACGGCTTGAGTTCAACTGCAACAATGGAGAGAAGTTAATTCGCTGTTGGATTCATTATTAATGTCTTGGCAATCACCTGTTCCCAGCATGCAGCGAGAAGATCAGCGTCCTCTCTCTTCTGGGATGTGGGTGAGCGAAGTTCAGAGTGAGATTTCTGCTAAGAAGTTGTGGGTGGCTGAAACCTCAAGACTGCCTTCCCTTCCCGCTAGGTAGAAAAGGGGTCAGGTTGGGTGTACACTTATTGGGATGGATTTCGCACGGCATATGAAGTTTTTCCTTCATGTTATATACTTTTCCAGATGGACAGATATCAGAAGCCACAATATTAAAAGCATCCCCACTATCTTCAGCTGATGCACTCCTGCTAAGAGCTGATCCCTTACCAAACCCTGTATGACTTTGTGCCCCTTAATTTTATGATCCGGCTGATTCTCATGACCTGGTGAAGAAATTGTTTGCTATGGGGTTTAAAAGTAGGGCAAAAAAAAGAGTCATCAAACAGCTTTTTCGGGCACAGATGGAGAAAAGACAATAAGCTTGAAAGTCTTGTAGTATTTTACTGCACAAAAATAAAAATAAATGTATTAGATAAAGAGGTAAGTCTCTAAAACTTAAAATTTCCCATAATACAATGGGGTTTTCCTCATGCTTAGGAGAGACACATTAACAGTACTCCTAAAAGATCTTAGAATGATTAGCCATCAGGGAAAGGCAAAGCTAAAGCACATTTGATGAAGCACTTCACACATTCTAGAGTCATCACAATATAAGAAATGATAATGATGTGTTGTTAAGAGTGAGGAAATCAGAAGCTTTATTCACCACTTTTAATAATAAGGTAAGCTGGTTCCACTGGTCTGAAAATGATCTGGAACTTCTTCAGAAAGTGAAATATGGAGTTAACGATCCACCTCTTCCACTCCTACTTACAAACTCAAAATAAATAAAAAAGTTTTCACCAATGATTTGTACATGAATGTTCATATAATGTTCATATTATATATAATGTTCATATTATATATACGAATCTTATTCATATTAGTCAAAAAGTGAAAATGACCAGGCAGGTTTGTAACCTAGCTACTCAAGAAGCTGAAGCAGGAGGATCACAAATTCAGGGAAAACCTGGGCAAATTTGCAAGACCCTGTCTCAAAACAAAATTTGTAAAAGGGTTGGGCTTTGGCTTATGGTAGAACATTGTTTAGTGTGCAGGAGGCTCCGGGTTCAATCTGCAGTACGACACCGACACAGACACAATGTAAAAATTACTATCCAGTGGGAAATGAACAAAAAAATGTGGCATTTTCATAAGATGGAAATCAGTCACAATAAGGAGGAATAAACTAAAATACTAATACAAGCTACAATATAACTGAAAATTGCAAACATCCTAAGTGGAAGGAGTCAGATAAAAAAGGCGTATATGGTATTACTTCATTAAAAATATCCGCAAAACTCGAGTGTATACATGGGTCTTTCCACATGTGAAGGAGAAACACAGAAATTGTGTTTATTTAAAACTTAGAATCAAGATCCATTAGGAAAATGCAACTCAAAGTCACATTGCACATAGCACTTCACATTCACTAGTTTTGGCTAGAGCTGCAATATTGGGGGAAAGGAGATTGACTGCTCTGGGTATAAGCTTTTTTTGGAGAGAAAAGTAATAAAAATATTCTGAAATACTTGTGGATTAGAGAACCCAGGTGAGGTCACAATGTGTCACATACTTAGCACAGTGTGCTTCCCCTGGTTGGAGGGGCACCACAGTAGTCATGAGACACTGTGTATGGAGAGAGCACTCTTGTAATTGCTGCTGAAGAGTTCACATATTTCTACAACTAAGACATTTCCTAGAATAAAACTATCATCTAGTTCTAATCTCACTATACAGTCTGTCTCCCAGGCAGCGTCCTCAGGGAACTCTGGACCTCGTTGCTTCTCAGGCTGTGAATGATGGACTTCAACATGGGGGTCACCACACAGAAGAGCACAGAGACCAGGCTGTGCGTGTCCAGCCTTCTCTGGGCCTGTCATAGTGGAAGCTGGCTGTTCCATAGAAGACCACCGAGACAGTGAGGGGGGACGAACAGGTGGAGAAGGCCTTCCTCCTTCCCTAGACAGAGGGAATCCCCAGGATGGCTGCCATGATGAGTGCGTATGAGCCTGCAGTGAAGAGGCAGGGGCTCAGGCCCATGGTGGCACTGACCACGTGGAGCACAGACTCATTGACAGAGGTGTCTGAGCAGGAGAGCTTCAGGAGCAATGGGGTGTCACAGAGAAAGTGGCTGATCTGGTGGGGCCCACCCAGAGTGAGTGTGATGACCAGCACCGTGTGTGTGACCAAATTCACCAGCCCACACAGCCAGGACCCAGTCACCAGGCCAACACAGACATTCACACTCATGATGACTGGGTACTGAGGAGGACGGCAGGTGGCCACACAGCAGTCCTACTGGCCACACAGCCAGTAAGAAGCCTTCTGTGCCAGCACTTGTCACCAAGAAGAAGATCTGGGAAAGGCTGCCCTCATGAGAAATGGCCTTTTTCTCCCAGAAGAAGTTCACCAGCAGTACTGGGAGGGTGGTGGATGTGTAGCAGACGTCCAAAAAGCTCAAATTGCTGAGGAAAAAGTACATTGGAGTGTGGAGAGCAGCACTGACCCTGGTGGCCACTATTAGGAGCATGTTCCCCAGGAGAGTGGTCAGGTAAATGACCAGAAAGAGCAGAAAGAACCAGCCCTGTAGGTTGGAGTGGTTGGAAAATCCCAAGAAGATGAATTCAGTGACAAAAGTTTGATTGCTTATTTCCAATGTTGTCATAGCTACAAAACAGAGAAAAAAGAGACCATGATGAGAATGGAATGAGAGCACCCCAAACAGGCTTGTTAATTGCAGCAACATGGCAAATAATATCGAATGAAAAGCAGCCTGGAGACTGATAACTTGTGGGACTGGTCTCAGGAAGTCAGACCCATGGAGCCGCACACATTTGCAGGGGAGATGGTGCGTGGGAGTAACCAGAGAATTTCTAGAAGCCAACAGAAAGCCATTCGAGCTCATCATGGTGTGAAGTCATTTCTCACTGTCTCAGCATGGAAATGGAAGGCGATCCTCAGGTTTATACAAAATGATATATAAGAGGAAAGGAGGGGTAAGACAAGATAATATAAATGGAAGAAATGATTTACAGTAGAAGGGGTAGAGAGAGAAAAGGGGAGGGGAGGAGAGGGGGGATAGTAGAGAATAGGACAGACAGCAGAATACATGAGACACTAGAAAAGAAATATGTCAATCAATGGAAGGGTAACTGATGGGATACAGCAATCTGTATACGGGGTAAAGTTGGGAGTTCATAACCCGCTTCAATCAAACTGTGAAATATAATGTATTAAGAACTATGTCATGTTTTGAAAGACCAACAATAAAAAAAAACAAAAAATAAAAAATAAAAATATTTTTTAGATGTAAAAAAAAAAGAAAAGAAAGGCAGAAGTTAACTATTCCTGTACAATTCTGAAATTATCAGGGCCAGAGCAAAATAGAGGAAAGAAGTTGATGAAGTGGGGTTGGACTGGCTATCTTAAGCATACAAGGAAGATCTGTGAAAGAGAAAGCAGATGTTGGAGACCGGGGTGCAAAACGACCGTTACAGAGAGCAGAGGTAAGAGACTCTTGTTCAGAAGAACTGTTACAGAGAGCAGAGGTTGGAGACTGGGGTGCTGATGGAGTAATAGAGAAAGCAGATGTTGGAGACTGGGGTGCAGAAATACCGTTACAGAGAGCAGAGGTAGAAGACTCCGGTTCAGAAGGACTGTTATAGAGAGCAGAGGTTGGAGACTGGGGTGTACAAGGACCGTTGTAGAGAGGGAGGTTGGAGACTGAGATGAAGAAGGAATGTTGCAGAGAGCAGAGGTTAGACACTGGGGTGCAGAAGGCTCATTGCAGAGAGTAGAGGTTGGAGACTGGAGTGCAGAAGGCCTCTTACAGAGAGCAGAGGTTGGAGACTTGAGTGCAGAAGGCCTGTTACAGAGAGCAGAAGTTGGAGACTGGGGTGCAGAAGGACTGTTACAGAGAGCAGAGTTTGCAGACTGGGTTTCAGAAGGGTTTTACAGAAAGCAGAGTTTGGAGACTGAGGTACAGAAGGACTGTTACAGAGAGCAGAAGTTGGAGACTGGGGTGCAAAAGGATTGTTGTAGAGAGCAATGTTTTCAGACTGAGGTACAGAAGAACTTTTGCAAAGAGCTGATGTTAGAGACTGGGGTGCACAAGGACTGTTGCAGCGAGGAGAAGTTGATGACTGGGATTCAGAAGGATCGTTGCAGAGAGCACATGTTGGAGACTGGGGTGCAGAAGGACTGATACAGAAAGCAGATTTTGGAGACTGTGCTGCAGAAGGCCTGTTACAGAGAGCAGAGTTAGGAGACTGGGGTGCAGAAGGACTGTTACAGAGAGCAGAGTTTGGAGACTAGGTTGCAGAAGGATGTTACAAAGAGCAGAGGTTTGAGACTGGGGTGCACAAGAACTGATACAGATAGCAGAGTTCGGAAACTGGGGTGCAGAAAAATCCTTACAGAGAGCAGAAGTTGGAGACTGCAGTACAGAAGGACTGTTATAGAGAGCAGAGTTTGGAGACTGGGGTGGAGAAGAACTGTTTCAGAGAGCAGATATTGGAGTCTGCAGTGCAAAATGAGTGTTGCAGAGAGTAGAGGATGGAAACTGTGGTGTAGAAGGACTGTTGCACAGAGCAGAGGTTGCAGACTGAGTTGCAGAAGGAATGTTACAGCGGACAGAGTTTGGAGACTGTGGTGGAAAACGACGGATACAGATAGCTGAGGTTGGAAACTGTGGTGAATAAGGACCCTGACACTCTGTCCTTTGGATTCCTTTTGGCTGCAGATGGGTAGGGGGGGTTGCAGGTCAGGTGCCTCTAGTTCTTCCCTAGTCTTTATGCAGGCTCACTCTGATGACAGATCTCAACAACAAAACAGCCAAAAGGAAACCTGTCTAGCTAGAGCTGGGGGAGAGGCAAGCAGGAAAATCCAAAGGACAGAGTGCCTGGGATCCCAATTGCCAACTGTGGGACCCCGGAGATCCAGGCGCACTGATTCGTGTGGCCTGCCCTGCGGCTACAGAAGGCGTGGTGCCCCAGGGAAGCCATTAATTAGCAAGCAGGGAGAGGCTCGGCTGCGATCAGGTGGAATCCCACCAGCCAAGCCCGCACTGACCCCCGGGCTGAGTACGGGAGTTTAGACGGGGAAGGAAGCGGTACAGTCCCATCCCCCACAGCGGACACTCCACCAAGGGAATCAGCAGTCAGGATCTTGAACAGCTGATATATCCACCGCCATTCTCCGACAGATCTCAACAACAAAACAGGTGTGTGGCACTCAGCCCATCCCCCATACATCGGGAACTCGCATAAATTCTCTCCTAGGCTTGCCGGGGGAGGGAGAATCAGAGTGAGCCTGCATAAAGACTAGGGGGGAACTAGAGGCACCTGACCTGCAACCCCCCCTACCCATCTGCAGCCAAAAGGAAACCTGTCTAGCTTGAGCTGGGGGAGGGGCAAGCAGGAAAAATCCAAAGGACAGAGTGCCTGGGATCCCAATTGCCAACTGTGGGACCCCGGAGATCCAGGCCCACTGATTCATGCGGCCTGCCCTGCGGCTACAGAAGGCTAGCAGGAGAAACCAGGAGGCTAGAGGCAAGGCCCTCGAGACTGGGCAGCTGGAAATTGCAGGCCCGCCGGCGACAGTTCACCCACTGCCCGCATAGCTGGGCGGTAGGAGAACACCCGGCCACAGGTGACCGATCACCCGCCCTCGGCCTGTGATACTGGGCGGCTAGAGACCGCCTGCCTGCCGCGACTGGGATCTGAAATCAAACAGAGACAGTCCAGTCACACCACCTCATCAGGATACCCAGGCAAGGAACTGGGGCCGGTCATAGCAAAGTAGTGTCGTCACTGGAGCTCGGACGTCGGATCTTCCTTCACAGTGGAATCCACGTCAGCAGGCATAGTTTAACAACACTAAGGAGAGGCATCAGAGTAATACAGAACCAAAACAAATCTATAGAAGAGAGTAGAAACACGACAATCAAATAGAGCTGGAAAGCAACGGGGACAACATGAGAAAACAAGGGAATAAAGGAGTACAAACGATGCAAGACAACTTAATTCTACAAGAGGACATAGAAACATCAGAAGCAGGGATAGGGAAAGAACTCAAGGCATACCTAACTCAAATGGAAAGGAATATTAGAGAAGACATGAGACAGCAAGTCCAAGCAATAAAAATATATTTTGAAAATGAATTAAACAAACAAATTCAAATGGCAAAGAACGAGCTCTACCAGGAGATAGAGATCTTAAAAAAGAATCAAACTATAATCCTAGAATTGCAGGAGACTATAAACCAAATTAAAAACTCAAACGAGAATATTACAAATAGACTTGATCAAGTAGAAGTCAGAACATCAGATAATGAAGACAAGGTTTATCAACTTGAAAAGAGTATAGTCAACACAGAAAAGATGCTTAAATCCCATGAGCAATCTATTCAAGAGATATGGGATGTCATTAAAAAACCAAATTTGAGAGTCATCGGGATAGAAGAAGGCACAGAGATTCAAACCAAACGAATGGACAGCATATTAAATGAAATAATTGTAGAAAACTTCCCAGAGATGAAAGATGGAATGGATTGCCAAATCCTGGAATCCTACAGGACCCCAAACATGCAAAACTATAATAGACCAACTCCAAGACACATAATTATGAAGATAGCCAACATACAGGACAAGGAGAGAATATTAAAAGCTACCAGAGAAAAGAGACAGATTACATTCAGGGGTAAACCAATTAGGTTAACGACTGATTTCTCAGCACAGACTTTGAAAGCGAGAAGATCCTGGAACAATGTATTTCAAACGCTGAAAAATAATGGATTTCAACCAAGAATTCTGTATCCAGCAAAATTGAGCTTCAGATTTGACAACGAAATTAAAATCTTTCACGATAAACAAAAGCTAAAAGAATTTGCAGCAAGAAAACCAGCACTGCAAAGCATTCTGAGCAATATACTACAAGAAGAGGAATTGAAAAATAGTGCCCAAAACTAACAACAAGAGGTATCTCAGTAAAGGAGGAGGAAAATAACCAAAAAAGTAAAACTAGCCAAACTAAAATAAATAAATAAAGAAGCATGACTGGAAGTACAAATCCTATCTCAATTGTAACTTTAAATGTTAATGGCCTAAACTCACCAATCAAGAGACATAGGCTAGCAACCTGGATCAAAAAAACAAATCCAACAATATGCTGCCTTCAGGAGACTCATATGATAGGAAAAGACATACACAGGCTGAAGGTAAAAGGTTGGGAAAAATCATACCACTCACATGGCCCTCGGAAGCAAGCAGGAGTGGCCATACTCATATCAAATAAAATCAACTTCAAACCTAAGTTAATTAAGAAGGATAAAGAAGGACACTATATACTGTTAAAAGGGACCATCCACCAACAAGACATAACAATTATCAATTTGTATGCACCAAACAATGGAGCTGCAATCTACATAAAACAAACGCTCCTCAAGTTCAAGAGTCAAATAGACCATAACACAATAATTACGGGTGACTTCAACACACCGCTCTCGCCATTAGACAGATCCTCTAGACAAAAGCTGAATAAAGAAACTATAGAACTCAACAGCACAATCAATAACCTAGACCTAACTGACATATATAGAATATACCAACCATCATCAAGTGGATACACGTTCTTCTCAGCAGCACATGGATCCTACTCAAAAATAGACCATATATTATGCCATAAGGCAAATCTTAGTAAATATAAAAGTGTGGAGATAATACCATGCACCATATCTGACCATAATGGAATGAAATTGGAAATCAATGATAAAAAAAGGAAGGAAAAATCCTACACCACATGGAAAATGAACAATATGTTATTGAATGATCAATGGGTTACAGAAGACATAAAGGAAGAGATAAAAAAATTCTTAGAGTCAAATGATAATACAGACACAACATACCGGAATCTATGGGACACAATGAAAGCAGTTTTAAGAGGGAAATTCATATCCTGGAGTTCTTTCATCAAAAAAAGAAAAAACCAACAAATAAATGAACTCACACTACACCTCAAAAACCTAGAAAAGGAAGAACAAAACAACACAATTGTAGTAGAAGACAAGAAATAATTAAAATTAGAGCAGAAATAAACGAAATTGAAACAAAAAAAACCATTGAAAAAATTGATAAAACTAAAAGTTGGTTCTTTGAAAAAATAAATAAGATAGACAAGCCCTTAGCTATGCTAACAAAAAGAAGAAGAGAGAGAACTTAAATTACTAATATACGGGATGAAAAAGGCAATATCACAACAGACACTACAGAAATACAGAAGATAATTAGAAAGTATTTTGAAACCCTATATTCTAATAAAATAGAAGATAGCGAGGATATCGATAAATTTCTTAAGGCATATGATTTGCCCAGATTGAGACAGGAAGACACACACAATTTAAACAGACCAATAACAAAGGAAGAAATAGAAGAAGACATCAAAAGACTACCAACCAAGAAAAGCCCTGGACCTGATGGGTATACAGCGGAGTTGTACAAAACCTTCAAAGAAGAACTAATACCAATACTTTTCAAACTATTTCAAGAAATAGAAAAAGAAGGAGCTCTTCCAAATTCATTCTATGAGGCCAACATCACCCTGATCCCAAAACCAGACAAAGACACTTCAAAGAAAGAAAACTACAGACCAATATCTCTAATGAACTTGGATGCAAAAATTCTCAATAAAATTCTGGCGAATCGAATACAAAAACATATCAGAAAACTTGTGCACCATGATCAAGTAGGATTCATCCCTGGGATGCAAGGCTGGTTCAATATACGGAAATCAATACATGCTATTCACCACATCAATAGGCTCAAAGACAAGAACAATATGATCATCTCGATAGATGCAGAAAAAGCATTTGACAAAATACAACATCCCTTTATGTTCAAAACATTAGAAAAACTAGGGATATCAGGAACTTACCTCAACATTGTAAAAGCTATATATGCTAAACCTCAGGCTAGCATCATCCTAAACGGAGAAAAACTGAAGGCATTCCCTCTAAAATCTGGAACAAGACAGGGATATCCTCTATCACCACTTCTATTCAATTTAGTTCTCGAAGTACTAGCCATAGCAATTAGACAGACAAAAGAAATTAAAGGCATAAAAATAGGAAAAGAAGAAATTAAGTTATCGCTATTTGCAGATGACATGATAATTTACTTAACAGACCCAAAAGGATCTACAAAGAAGCTGCTAGAGTTAATAAATGAATTCAGCAAAGTGGCAGGATATAAAATCAACACGCACAAATCAAAGGCATTTTTGTATATCAGCAACAAAACCTCTGAAATGGAAATAAGGAAAACCACTCCATTCACAATATCCTCAAAGAAAATAAGATACTTGGGAATCAACCTAACAAAAGAGGTGAAAGATTTATACAATGAAAACTACAGAACCTTAAAGAGAGAGATAGAAGAAGATCTCAGAAGATGGAAAAATGTACCCTGTTCATGGATAGGCAGAACTAACATCATCAAAATGGCGATATTACCCAAAGTTCTCTACAGGTTTAATGCGATGCCAATCAGAATCCCAAAGACATTCCTTGTAGAAATAGATAAAGCAATCATGAAATTCATATGGAAAAACAAAAGACGCAGAATAGCAAAAGCAATTCTAAGCAGGAAGTGTGAATCTGGAGGTATAGCGATACCAGAGCTCAAACTGTACTACAAAGCAATAGTAACAAAAACAGCATGGTACTGGTACCAAAACAGGCAGGTGGACCAATGGTACAGAATAGAGGACACAGAGACTAATCCACAAAGTTACAACTATCTTATATTTGATAAAGGGGCTAAAAACATGCAATGGAGGAAGGATAGCATCTTCAACAAATGGTGCTGGGAAAATTGGAAATCCATATGCAACAAAATGAAATTGAATCCCTTTCTCTCGCCAGCCACAAAAGTTAACTCAAAATGGATCAAGGAGCTAGATATAAAAACAGAGACACTGCGTCTGATAGAAGGAAAAGTTGTCTACGATCTACATATTGTGGGGTCGGGCTCCAAATTCCTTAATAGAACGCCCGTAGCCCAAGAGTTAATGACAAGAATAAACAAATGGGACCTACTTAAACTAAAAAGTTTTTTCTCAGCAAGAGAAACAGTAAAAGAGGTAAATAGAGAGCCTACATCCTGGGAACAAATTTTTACCCCTCACACCTCAGACAGAGCCCTAATATCCAGAATGTACAAAGAACTCAAAAAATTAAACAATAAGATAACAAATAATCCAATCAACAAATGGGCCAAGGACCTGAACAGACACTTCTCAGAGGAGGACATACAATCAATCCACAAGCACATGAGAAAATGCTCAACATCTCTAGCAATCAGAGAAATGCAAATCAAAACCACCCTAAGATACCATTTCACTCCTGTAAGATTGGCAGCCATTATGAAGTCAAACAACAATAAGTGTTGGCGAGGATGTGGGGAAAAGGGCACACTTGTTCACTGCTGGTGGGACTGCAAAATGGTGAGGCCAATTTGGAAAGCAGTATGGAGATTCCTGGGAAAGCTGGGAATGGATCCACCATTTGACCCAGCTATTGCCCTTCTTGGACTATTCCCTGAGGACCTTAAAAGAGCACACTATACGGATACGGCCACATCAATGATTATAGCAGCACAATTCACAATAGCTAGACTGTGGAACCAACCTAGATGCCCTTCAATAGATGCGTGGATAAAAAAATTGTGGCAGCTATACACAATGGAGTATTATGCAGCACTAAGAAACGACAAAATCATAGAATTTGCAGGGAAATGGATGGCATTAGAGCAGATTATGCTAAGTGAAGCTAGCCAAGCCCTAAAAAACAAATGTCAAATGTCTTCTTTGATATAAAGAGAGCCACTAAGAATAGAACAGGAAGGAAGAGCATGAGGAAAAGACTAACAGTAAACTAAGACGAATGGGGGGAGAGAAAGGAAGAGAGAAGGGAAAACATATGGAAATGGTAGGAGACCTTCAGTGATACACAAAATAATAAGAGGTTATGAGGGGCAAGGGGGTGGGGGGAAAAAAAGGGGAGAGAATTGAACAACAGCAGAGGAGGTAGAGAGGGATGTTGGGAGGGGAGGGGAGGGGAGGGGGGATAGTAGGGGATAGGAAAGGTAGCAGAATACAACAGGCACTAATATGCCATTATGTAAAAATGTGAGTATGTAACAGAAGTGAGTCTCTATTATGTATTTGGGGAGTTCAAAACCCAATTGAGTCGAATGTATGAAAGATGATATGTCTTGAGCTCTGTAATGTTTTGAACAACCAATAAAAAAAAAAGAAAAAAAAATTAAGATCTGTGGAGTAGAAGGAGAATGAGAGGGCGGAGAGGTTTGGGAAGGGAGAAAATGTGAAAGGTCTTTACGCAGATCATGTTATGTGCACATGGAAGTCTAAAACAGAAGACTGCACCTGTATGTATATGTAGAAAGGACCAGACAGAAATTAACAGATAAATGATCCAAAGAAAGGTCAGTAGAGAAAGGAGAATGGCGGCGGGAAGGGGAGGGAGATGGGGGGTGGGGAATGAATGGATTAAATCAGATTCCATGCATGTAGGATCTTTTCCAAATCAACCCAACTTCTATGTATAACTATTATGCTCTAATAAAAAATTTAAGAAGATGACATGATCCTATCAGCAAAGAGTGAGATTTGAATTCTTCTTGACCTATTTGTATACCTTTAATTTCTTTCTTTTGTCCAATGGCTCTGGCAATTTCAAGGATGAAGTTGAATAGATGTGGTGAAAGAGGGGCCACCCTGTCTTCTTCCAGTTTTTAGAGTGAATGCTTTCAACCTTTCTCCACTTAGAATGATGCCGTCTTGGGTTTAGCATAGATAGCTTTTACATTGCTTTTACAAAGTTCCTTCTGTCCCTAGTGTTTCTACTGTTTTGACAGGTAGGGGTGCTATATTTTGTTAAATGCTTTTTCTGCATGTATTAAGATGATCAATAAACTTACATCGCTCTTAAATAAACTTAATCTCTTCCCTTTGGCTAAACATTCAGATAATCTCCAGTCCTATAAATATTTTAATAAACATTTTCCTACATAAACATATGTGACCATTTCGAATTATCTCTTCAGAATAAAATTTAAATCTGACATAGAAGAATTTTTTGTGCAGTTTCTATTTAAAACTAGCTCATGTGAGACATTATATTAAGTGAAATAAGCCAGACACATAAAGAGAAATAGCAGTTTTTCACTGCTTTTTGGAAGCTAAAAGTTGATCTCAGAGAAGTAGAGAGTAGAGCGGTGGTTATTGGATCCTGGGAGAGAATCACAAAAATCATTGTGAGTCTGATTTCTCAAAGATGCATGTGAAGGACTGCCTGAAACATGCCCTCTGAGTGTGGTCTTTAAAAAAAAAATAAGAGTGGACTTCTAACAGGGTCCTCAGAAAATCTCTCTTCTCTCCTCAGTGGGCAGCAAGAGGTCCATAGATCTGGCTGCCTAGGAGCTAGCTGTGGTGTGCCAATGGGCAGCACCAGGACGGCTGGATAATCTCAATAATCACTAGTAGACCACATTCTAGGTGAGGGCAGGCTGGAAACAGGCCATCCAGAAGGAAATGGCTTGAGCTCTGATAATGTCAGAATCTGTGGATTTAGGAAACGGTTGTGGGTCCAATCCACTCATAACACCTACTCCCTGGGTCAGTCCACAGTTGCCACAGTTACCACAGGCCTGACCAGAACAACTCAGAGGGGGAGATGCACTCTGGCCTCCTGGCTTGGAGGTTTGGTCTGGGGCCAGCTGACCCATTGCTGCTGGCTTGAGATGAGGTGGGACGCAGAGGTGGAAGGGAACATGGGGGGAAGCATCCCTAGATAATGGCAGCCAGAAGGTTGGGGCGGAGGAGTGGACGGGAGGAGACAGTTCGCAGGGGACAAGATGTGATTCCCCACGGCATGTCCCCAGCCACACTCCACCTGCCCACACTCCTCTCAGTACAGTGGGCCTTTCAGAAAATTAACCCACAAATTGGATGGATCCACAGTTTAGGTCATAAGTCTCACAGTCTAAGCATTTCACCTCTGAACACTGCTACTGTGGCTGATCATGAGCTTTTGGTGGGGGGATACCTTATTTTTAGCCATAATATTCTCTACAGTCCATGTGCTTTGGTTAGAATACCTTCATGTAGTCTCTGAGAAAAATCGGGTTCCAAAACAAGATTAAAAGGAAATATCTGGTAACTGAAGGTGTGGAATTTGGAGCTTGGGGAAAAGCTCTGAAGAGGAGCCCTGGGTAAAGCACTTTAAAGTTATGGTGAAGAGGACACAAGAGGGCACCTGGTCTGTGGGGTAGCTGAGTGGCAGTGGGATCACTCACTAAAACATAAAAAAATGAGGAGGAGCGTGTCTAGGGAGAGGAAAGGAGGGAAGGAGGATGGGCCTGGAGTCTGGGTACCTCCAGGGTCTCCCCAAGAAAATTCCAGGAGGAAGCGGGACAGGTTCCCAGGAGATAGGCCTAGGAGTCATGGCTTAGAGTGACTGTGAAAATCACAGGTGCTCATAAAGCCAAAAGAGAGCAGGGTGAGAAGAGAGGGCCTGATGTACTGTGCGGAAAAGAAGGTGTCCAGAAGGAGGATCACCAGCTATCAGCAATCATTCTGCACCACAGTGTCAAAGCTCTGCTCTCTGTACCAGGCCTTCTGCACCCCAGTCTAAAATCTCTGCTCTCTATAACACTCCTTCTGCACCCCAGTCTACAAGCTCTGCTCCCTGCAACAATCCTTCTCCACACAAGTTTCCATGTTTTGCTCTCTGAAACACTGTTTATGCACCCCAGTCTCGAACATCTGCTCTCTGAAACAGTACTTCTGCACCTCAGTCTGAAAACTCTGCTCTCTGCAACAATCATTCTGCACCCCAGACTCTAACGTCTTCTCTGTGTAACAGTCCTTCTACACCTCAGTCTCCAAACTCTGCTCTCTATAATATCATTCTGCACACCACTCTCCAAACTGTGATATCTGTAACAGGCCTTCTGCACACCAGTCTCCAAGCTCTGCTCCCAGAAAAAAAACTTCTGCATCCCAGTTTCCATGTTCTGCTCTCTAAAAGAGTCCTTCTGCACCCCACTCTCGAACATCTGCTCTCTGCAACAGTCCTTCTACACCTAAGTCTGAAAACTCTGCTCTCTGCAACAATCATTCTGCAACCTAGGCTCCAATCTCTGCTCTCTGTAACAGTCCTTCTGAACCTCAGTCTCCAAACTCTGCTCTCTATAATATCTTTCTGCACACCAGTTTCCAAAATGTGATATCTGTAACAGGCCTTCTGCACCCCAGTCTCCAACCTCTGCTCCCTGCAACAATCCTTCTGCACAGCAGTCTCCAAGTTCTGCTCTCTGAAAGAGTTTTTCTGCACCCCACTCTAGAACATCTGCTCTTTGCAACAGTCGTTCTGCACCTAAGTCTGAAAACTCTGCTCTCTGCAACAATCATTCTGCAACCGAGTCTCCAAACTCTGCTCTCTGTAACAGTATTTCTGCACCTCAGTCTCCAAACTCTGCTATCTGTAACAGACCTTGAGCACCCCAGTCTCCAACATCTGCTCTCTGCAATTATCCTTCTTCTCCTCAGGCTCCAAACTCTGCTCTCTGCAATGGGCCTTCTGCACCCCAGTCTCCAACCTCTTCTCTCTGCAACGATCTTTCTGCACCTCAGTTTCCAACCTCTACTATATGTATCAGTTATTCTGCACCCTAGTTTCCAACCTATGCTCTTTTTAAGATTCTTCTGCACCTCAGTCTCCAACCTCTGCTCTCTGTAACAGTCTACATGCATCCCAGTATCTAAACTCTGCTCTCTGTAACAGTCCTTCTGCACCTCAGTCTCCAACCTCTGCTCTATGTAACAGTCTATTTGCACCCCAGTCTCAAATCTATGCTCTCTGCAACATTTCTTCTGCACCCCAGTTTCCAACCTATGCTCTCTGTAACTGTCCTTCTGCACCCCAGTCTCCAAACTCTGCTCTCTGTAAGATTCTTTTGTTCCTCAGTCTCCAACCTCTGCTCTCTGCAACGATAATTCTGCACCCCAGTCTTCAATCTCTGCTCTTTGTAACAGTCCTTCTGCACCTCAGTCTCTAACCTCTGCTCTCTGTAAAAATCTTTCTGCAACTCAATCTCTAACCTCTGCTCTCTGTTACAGTCTTTCTGCACCTCAGTATCCAACCTCTGCTCTCTGTAATGATCCTTCTGCACCTCAGTCTTCAACCAATGCTCTCTGTAACAGGCCTTCTGCACTGCAGTCTCCAACCTCTGGTCTCTGTAACAGTTCTTCTGCACCCCAGTCTTCAAGCTCTACTCTCTGTTACAGTAATGCTGCACCCGAATCAAAACTCTGCACTCTGTTACAATCCTTCTGAACCCCAGTCCCAAAAGTCTGCTCTTTTTAACAGTTCTTCTGAACCAGAATCTCCAAACTCTGCTCTCTGTAACACTCCTTATGCAACCCAGTAGCCATTCTCTGCTCTCTGTAAGAATCCTCCTGCACCCCAGTCTCCAAACTCTGCTCTCTGTAAAAGTCCTTCTGCACCTCAGTCTCCAAACTCTGCTCTCTGCAACGATCCTTCTGCACCTCAGTCTCCAACCTCTGCTCTTGTAAAAGTCCTTCTGCACCCCAGTCTCCAACATCTTCTCTCTGCAATAGTCCTTCTGCACCCCTGTCTCCAAACTCTTCTCTCTGTAACAGTCATTCTGTACCGCAGTCTCCAACCTCTTCTCTATGTAACGGTCCTTCTGCTCCCCAATTGCCAACCTCTTCTTCCTGTAATAGTCCTTCTGCCCCTCAGACTACAAATTATGCTCTCTGTAACAGTCCTTCTGCACCTCAGTCTGAAACCTCTGCTCTCTGAAACGATCCTTCTGTACCCCAGTCTCCGAAATGTGCTATCTATAACAGTCCTTCTGCACCCCAGTCTCAGACCTCTGCTCTCTGTAAAAGGCCTTCTGCACTCCAGTTTCCAAACTCTGCTCTCTGTAAAAGGCCTCCTGCACTCCAGTCTCCAACCTCTTCTCTCTGCAACAATTTTCTGCACCTCAGTTTCCAAACTCTACTCTCTGCAACAGTCTTTCTGCACCCTAGTCTCCAACATCTGCTCTCTGTAAGATTTTTCTTCGCCTCAGTCTCCAACCACTGCTCTCTGTAACAATCTTCTGCACCTAAATCTCCAACCTCAGCTCTCTTAATCGGTGCTTCTGCACCCCAGTCTCCAAATTCTGTTCTCTGCTACAGTCCTTCTGCACCCCAGTCTCCAACCTCTGCTTCCAGTATCAGTTCTTCTGTACCCCAGTCTTCAACCTCTGCTCTCTGTAACAGTCCTTGTGCACCTCAGTCTACAACCTCTGCTCTCTGTAAGTGTACTTCTGCACCCCAGTATCCAACATCTGCTCTTTTTACGTATTGTTCTCCACCACATTCTCCATCCTCTGCTCTTCTCAACGATCATTCTGCACCTCAGTCTCCAAACTCTGCTCTCTGCAAGGATACTTCTGCACCCCAGTCTTCAACCTCTGCTCTCTATAACAGTCCTTATGCAGCTCAGCCTTCAACCTATGCTCTCTCTAAGATTCTTCTGCACACCAGTCTACAACATCTGCTCTCTGAAACGATCCTTTAGAACCTTAGTCTCCAACCTCTGCTCCCTGTAACAGACCTTCTCTACAGCAGTCTCCAAACTCTGCTCTCTGTAAAGGTCCTTCTACACCCCAGTTTCCAACCTCTACTTTCTGTATTAGTTTTTCTGCACCCCAGTCTTCAAACTCTGCTCTCTGTTACAGTTCTTCTGCACCTCAGTCTCCAAACTCTGCTCTCTGCAACAGTCCTCTACACCCCAGTCTCCACCCTCTGCTCTCGGTAACAGTTCTTCTGCACACCAATCTCCAAACTCTGCTCTCTGTAACACTCCTTGTGCACTCCAGTTTCCACCCTCTGATCTCTGTAACAATTCGTCTGGACATCAGTCTGTAACCTCTGCTCTCTACAACGTTGTTTCTGCTCCTCAGTCTCCAAACTCTACTCTCTGTAAAAGTCCTTCTGCACCTCAGTCTCCAAACTCTGCTCTCTGTAAGATCCTTCTGAAACCCATTCTCCAAACTCTGCTCTCTGTAAAAGTCCTTCTGCACCTGAGTCTCCAAACTGTGCTCTCTGTAACAGGCCTTCTTCACCCCAGTCTTATAACTCTGCTCTCTTTAACAGGCCTTCTGCACCCAAGTCTCAAACCTCTGCTCTCTGCAATGATCTTTCTGCACCCCAGTCTCCATACTCTGCTCTCTGTAAGAGTCCTTCTGCACACCGGGATCGAACATCTGCTCTCTGCAAAAGTCCTTCTGCACCTCAGACTGAAAACGCTGCTCTCTGCAACAATCCTTCTGCATCCCAGTCTTAAGCCTCTGCACTTGTAACAATCATTATGCACCTCTGTCTGCAAAATGCTCTCTGTAAGATGCTTCTGCAACCCAGTCTTGAAACTGTGCTATCTGTAACAGTCCTTCTGCACCCCAGTCTCCAACCTCTGCTCTCTGCAACAGTCCTTCTGCACCCCAGTCTCCTACCTCTACTCTCTGTAAGATCCTTCTGCACCACAGTCTCCAACCTCTGCTCTCTGTAACAGTCTTTGTGCACGCCAGTCTCCAACCTCTGCTCTCTACAACAGTAATTCTGCACCCAGGTCTCTAATCTCTATGCTCTGTAAGATCCTTCTGCACCGCAGTCTCCAAACTCTGGTCTCTCTAACAGTCCTTCTGCACCCCTGTATCGAACCTCTGCTATCTGCAACAGTCCTCCTGCAACCCAGGCTCCAAACTCTACTCTCTGTAAGATTCTTCTGCACCACAGTCTCCAAACTCTGTTCTCTGCAACAGTCCTTCTGCACCCCGGTCTCAAACCTGTGCTCTATGAAACAGTCCTTTTGTACTGCAGTCTCTAACCTCTGCTCTCTGTAACGATCCTTCTGCACCCTAGTCTTGAACCTCTGCTCTCTGCAACAGTCCTTCTGCACCCCAATCACCAACCTCTGCACTCTGCAACATTTCTTCTACACACAAGTCTCCAAACTGTGCTCTCTGTAACTGTCATTCTGCACCCCAGTCTAAAACCTCTGCTCTCTGTAACGATCCTTCTGCACCTGAGTCTCCAACCTCTACTCTCTGCAGAGATCCATCTTCACTCAAGTCTCCAATCTGTGGTCTCAGTAACTGTCTATCTGACCCCAGTCGCTAACCTCTGCTCTCTGTAAAGATCCTTCTGCACCTCAGTTTCCAACCTCTGCTCTCTGCAACGATCCTTCTGCACCCCAGTCTCCAACATCTGCTCTCTGTAACAGTCCTTCTTCACCTCAGTCTCCAACCTCTGCTCTCTATAACAATCCTTCTGAAACTCAGTCTTTAACATCTGCTCTCTGTAACAGGCCTTCTGCACAACAGTCTCCAGACTCTGCTCTCTGTAACAGTTCTTCTGAACCCCAGTCTCGAACGTCTGTTCTCTGTAACAGTCCTTCTGCACCAGAGTCTCCAAACTCTGCTCTCTGTAACAATCCTTCTGCACCCCAGTCTCCAACCGCTACTCTCTGAAAAAGTTCTTCTGTACCTCAGTCTCCAGCTTCTGCTCTCTGTAATGGAACTTCTGCAACCCAATGTGAAACATCTGCTCTCTGCAACGATCCTTCTTCTACCCATTCTCCAAACTCTGCTCTCTGTAACTGTCCTTTTGTATCACAGTATCCAACCTCTTCTCTTTGTAATGGTCCTTCTGCTCATCAATTGCCAACCTCTGCTTTCTGTAACAGTCCTTCTGCACCCCAGTCTCCATACTCTATTCTCTGCAACAGTCTTTCTACACCTTATTCGCCAACCTCTGCTCTCTGTAAGATCCTTCTAGAACCAAGTCTTTAAAATCTGCACTCTGTAACAGTCCTTCTACACAACAGACTCCAAACTCTGCTATCTGTAACAGGACTTATAAAAGCTAGTCTCCAACCTATGCTCTATGTAACAGGACTTCTGCACCCCAGTCTCCAACCCTTCTCTCTGCATGAATTCTTCTCCACCACATTCTCCAACCTCTTCTCTCTGCAACAGTTTTTTTGCAACCCAGTCTTCAACCTCTGCTCTCTGTAAGATCCATCTGAACCCCAGTCTCCAAAATCTGCTCTCTGTAACAGTCCTTCTGCACCTCACTCTCCAACCTCTGCTCTCTCTAACAGTCCTTCTGCACTCCAGTCTCCAACTACTGCTCTCTGCAAAGGTCTTTCTGCACCCCAGTCTCCAACCTCTTCTCTCTGCATCGATTCTTCTCCACCACAGTCTCCAACCTCTGTTCTCTGCAACAGTCCTTTTGCACACCAGTCTTCAACCTCTGCTCTCTGTAAGATCCTTCAGCAACCGAGTCTCCAAACTCTGCTCTCTGCAACAGTCCTTCTGCACCTAACTAATTTCTGCTCTCTGTAAGATCCTTCTGCACCCCTGTCTCCAAGCTCTGCTCCTTGCAACGATCCCTCTGCACCACAGTATCCAACCTCTGCTCTATGAAACAGGACTTCTGCACCTCAGTCTCCAACCTCTGCTTTATGTAACAGGACTTCTGTACCTCAGTCTCCAACCTCTGCTCTCTGCAACAGTCATTCTGAACCACAGTCTCCAAACTCTACTGTCTGCAACAGTCCTTTTACACCCCAGTCTCCAACCTCTGCTCTCTGCAACAGTCCTTTTTGCACCCCAGTCTCCAAACTCTGCTCGCTGCAACAGTTCTTCTGCACCCCAGTGTCAAAACTCTGCTCTCTGTAACAATGCTTCTGCACATCAGTCTCCAAAATCTGTTCTCTGCAAGGGTACTTCTGCACCTCAGTCTCCAAACTCTATTCTCTGTAACAGTCCTTCTGCACTTCAGTCTCCAACCTCTGCTCTATTTAGCATCCTTCTAAAACCCAGTCTCCAAACTCTACTCTCTGTAACAGTCTTTCTGCACACCAGTCTCAAAACTCTGCTCACTGCAATGATCCTTCTTTACCCCAGTATCCAACGTCTGCTCTCTGCAACAGTCCTTCTGCACCCCAGTCTCCAACATCTGCTTTCTGCAACAGTCATTCTGCACCTCAGTCTGAAAACTCTCCCCTCTGCAACGAACCTTCTGCACCCCAGTCTCCTACCTCTCTGTCTGTAACAGCCCTTCTGCACCTCAGTCTCCTAACTCTGCTCTCTGTGAGACCATTCTGCAACCCAGTCTTTAAACTCTGCACTCTGTAACAGTCCTTCTGCACAACTGTCTCCAAACTCTGCTCTCTGTAACAGGACTTCTGCAACCCAGTCTTCAACCACTGCTCTCTGTAACAGGTTTTCTGCACCCCTGTCTCCAAACTTTTCTCTCTGCAACGATTCTTCTCCACACCAGTCTCCAACCTCTGCTCTCTGTAACAGTACTTTTGCACAACAGTCTCCAACGTCTGCTCTGGGTAAGATCCCTCTGAACCCCAGTCTCAATTTTCTGCTCTTTGTAACAGTCCTTCTGCACCCCAGTCTCAAAACCTCTGCTCTCTGTAACAGTCCTTCTGAGCGTCATCTCCAACCTCTGCTCTCTGCAACAGTCCATCTGAACCCCAGTCTCCAACATCTGCTCTCTGCAACAGTCCTTCTACACCCCAATCTCCAAAACTCTGCTCTCTGCAAGAATTTTTCTGGACCCCAGTCTCTAACGTCTGCTCACTTCATGAGTCCTTCTGCACCTCATTCTCCCAACTCTGCTCTCTGTAAAATCCTTCTAAAACACAGACTTTTAACTCTGCACTCTGTAACAGTCCTTCTGAACAACAGTCTCCAAACTCTGCTCTCTGTAACAGGACTGCTGAAACCCAGTGTCCATTCTCTGCTCTCTGTAAAAGGCCTTTTTCACCTTTGTCTCCAACCTCTTCTCTCTGCAATGATTCTTCTCCACCACAGTCTCCAAACTCTGCTTTCTGCAAGTGTCCTGCGGGACCCCAGTTTCCAACGTCTGTCCTCTTCAGCAGTCCTTCTGCTCCCCAGTCTCCAACATCTTCTCTCTGTAACAGTCCTTCTGTACTGCAGTCTCCAACCTCTGCTCTCTGCAACATTCCTTCTGAACCCCATCTCCAACCTCTGCTCTCTGCAACAGTCCATCTGAACCCCAGTCTCCAAAATCTGCTCTCTGCAACAGTCCTTCTACACCCCATTCTCCAAACTCTGCTCTCTGCAAGAATCTTTCTGAACCCCAGTCTCTAACGTCTGTTCACTTTATGAGTCCTTCTGCACCTCATTCTTCCAACTCTGCTCTCTGTAAAATCCTTCTAAAACACAGACTTTAAACTCTGCACTCTGTAACAGTCCTTCTGAACAACAGTCTCCAAACTCTGCTCTCTGTAACAGGACTGCTGCAACCCAGTGTCCAACCTCTGCTCTCTGTAAAAGGCCTTTTTCACCCCCGTCTCCAACCTCTTCTCTCTGCAACGATTCTTCTCCACCACAGTCTCCAAATTCTGCTTTCTGCAAGTGTCCTGCGGGACCCCGTTTCCAACGTCTGTCCTCTTCAGCAGTCCTTCTGCTCCCCAGTCTCCAACATCTTCTCTCTGTAACAGTCCTTCTGTACCGCAGTCTCCAACCTCTGCTCTCCGGAACGGTCCTTCTGCACCCCAGTCTCCAAACTCTGCTTTCTGTATCAGTCCTTCTGAAGCCGAGTCTCAAACCTCTGCTCTCTGTATCTATCCTTCTGCACCTCAGTCTCCAACCTGTTCTCTCTGTAACATTCCATCTGCATCCCAGTATCCAACCTCTGTAACAGTTTTTCTATACTGCAGTCTCAAAGCTCTGGTCTCTGTAACGGTCCTTCTGCACCACTATTTCCAACCACATCTCTCTGTAACAATCCATCTGCACCTCAGTCTCCAAACTCTTCTCTCTGTAAGATCCTTCAGCAACCCAGTTTAAAAACTCTGCTCTCTGTAGCACGCCTTCTGCACCCCTGTCTCCAACCTCTTCTCTCTGCAACGATCTTTCTGCACCCTAGGCTCCAACCTCTGCTCTCTGCAGTGATGCTACTGCACCCCAGTCTCCAACCTCTGATCTCTGCAACAGTCCTTCTGTACCTCAGTCTCCAAATTCTGCTCTCGGTAGGATCCTTCTGCACCCCTTTATCCAACCACTGCTCTCTGTAACATTCCTTCTGCACATGAGTCTCCAACCTCTGCTCTCTGTAACAGGACTCCCGCACCTCATTCTCCAACCTCTGCTGTGTGCAACAGTTCTTCTGCACCCCAGTCTCCAACCTCTGCTCTCTACAACAGTCCTTCTGCATCCTAGTTATTAACATCTACTTTTTACAACAGTTCTTCTGTACCTCAGTCTGAAAACTCTGCTCTCTGCAATGACCCTTGTGCACCTCAGTCTCCTACTTCTGCTCTCCGTAACAGTCTTTCTGCACCTCAGTCTCTCAATTCTGCTCTCTGTAACAGAACTTCTGCAACCCAGTCTTCAACCTCTGCTCTCTGTAACAGGCCTTCTGCACCCCAGTCTCCAACCTCTTCTCTCTGCAACGATTCTTCTCCACCTCAGTCTCCAACATCTGCTCTCTGCCAGTGTCTGTTGCATCCCAGTCTCCAAAATCTGCTCTCTGTAAGATCCATCTGAAACACAGTCTCCAACCTTTGCTCTCTGTAACAGTCCTTATGCACCCAGTATTCAAACTCTGAACTCTGTAAGGTCCTTCTGCACCTCAGTCTCCAACCTCTGTTCTGTGTAACAGTCTTCTGCACCCCAGTCTCTAAAATCTGCTCTCTGCAAGAGTCCTTCTGCACCCCAGTCTCAAACATCTGCTCTCTGCCACAGTCTTTCTGCACCACAGTCTCCAAACTCTGCTTTCTGCAATGATCCTTCTGGACCACTGTCTCCAATGTCTGCTCTCTGTGACAGTCCTTCTGCACCACAGTCTCCAACGTCTCTATCTGAAAGATCCTCTGCATTCCAGTTTCAAAACTCTGTTCTCTTTAACATTCCTCTTCCACCCCAGTCTCAAAGCTCTGTCCTCTGCAACAGTCCTTCTGCTCCCCAGTCTCCGAGATCTGCTTTCTGTAACAGTCCTTCTGTACCGCAGTCTCCAAACTCTGCTCTCCATAATGGTCCTTCTACACACCAGTCTCCAAACTCTGCTTTCTCTATCAGTCTGTCTGTGAACCCCAGTCTCCAACTTCTGTTCTCTATGGATCCTTCTGTACATCAGTCTCCAACCTGTGCTCTATGTAAGAGTCGTTCTGCAACCCAGTCTCCAACCTCTGCTCTCGGTAACAGTCCTATACCACAGTCTAAAACCTCTGCTCTCTGTAACGGTCCTTCTGCACCCGAATTTCCAAAATCTGCTTCCTGTAACAGTTTTTCTGCACCTGATTCTTCAAACTCTGCTCTCTTTAAAAGTTTTTCTACACCTCAGTCTCCAACCTCTCCTCTCTGAAACAGTCCTTCTGCACCTCATTCTGAAACCTCTGGTCTCTGCACAATTCTTCTGAAACCCAGTCTCCAATATCTGCTCAATGTAACAGTCCCTCTGTATTGCAGTCACCAAACTCTGGTCTCTGTAAGATCCTTCAGCAACCCAGTCTCCAAATACTGCTTTCTGTATCAGTCCTTCTAAACCACAGTCTCAAACCTCTGCTCTTTGTATCTATCCTTCTGCACCTCAGTCTCCAAACTGTGCTTTCTGTAACAGTCCTTCTGCACCCACGTCTCCCACCTCTGCTCTCTTTAGCAGTCCTTCTATACCACAGTCTCCAACCTCTGGTCTCTGTAACGGTCCTTCTGCACCCCAATTTTCAACCTCTGCTTTCTGTAACAGTTCTTCGGCAAGTCAGTCTCCAAACTCTGATCTTTCTAACAGTCCTTCTACAACTCAGTCTCCAACCTCTGCTCTCTGTAACAGTACTTCTGCACCTGAGTCTGAAACCTCTGTTCTCCATGATCTTTCTGCACCCCAGTCTCCAACCTCTTCTCTCTGCAGTAGTCCTTTTGCACCCCAGTCTCCAAACTCTGCTCTCTGTAAGATCCATCTGAACCCCAGTCTCCAACCTCTACTCTCTATAACAGTCCTTCTGCAAACCAGTCTCCAAATTCTGCTTTCTGTATCTGTCCTTCTGCAACTCAGTCTCCAACCTCTGCTCTCTGTAACAGTCAATCTGCACCCCAGTCTCGAAAATATGCTCTCTGCAGCAGTCCTTCTGCACCGGAGTCATCAACATATGCTCTCTGCAAGAGTCCTTCTGCACCCCAGTCTCCAAACTCTGCTCTCTGCAACGATCCTTCTGGACCCCAGTCTCCAACGTCTGCTCTCTGGAACAATCCTAGTGCAACAACCTCCAACCTCTGCTATGTGTAAGATCGTTCTGCACTCCAGTTTCCAAACTCTGCTGTCTGTATCATTTCTTTTCAACCACAGTCTCCAAGCTCTGTCCTCTGCAACAGTCCTTCTGATCCCAAGTCTATGAGATCTGTTCTAACAGTCATTCTGTAAAGCAGTCTCCAACCTCTTCTCTCTGTAACGGTCCTTCTATACCCCAATATCTAACCTCCGCTTTCTGTAACAGTTCTTCTGCACTTCAGTCTCCAAACTCTGCTCTCTGTAAAAGTCCTTCTACACCTCAGTCTCCAACCTCTGCTCTCTGTAACAGTCCTTCTGCACACCAGTCTCCAAACTCTGCTCTGTGTATCTGTCCTTCTGCACCTCAGTCTCCAACCTTTGCTCTCTATAACAGTCCATCTGCACCCCAGTCTCTAAAATCTGCTCTCTAAAACAGTTCTTCTGCACCCCAGTCTCAAACATCTGCTCTCTGCAACAGTCCTTCTGCACCAAAGTCTCCAAACTCTGCTCTCTGCAACGATCCTTCTGGAACCCAGTCTCCAATGTCTGCTCTCTACAACAGTCCTTGTGCACCAAAGTCTCCAACCTCTGCTAGGTGTAAGATCCTTCTTCACTCCAGTTTCCAAACTCTGCTCTCTGTCACATTCCTTCTCCACCACAGTCTTCAACCTCTGTCCTCTGCAACAGTCCTTCTGCTTTCCAGTCTCCAACCTCTGTTCTTGGTAACAGTCCTATACCGAAGTCTCCAAACTCTGCTCTCTTTAATGTTCCTTCTGCACCCCAATTTCCAAACTCTGATTCCTGTAACAGTCCTTCTGCACTTGAGTCTCCAATCTGTGCTCTCTGTAACAGTCCTTCTAATCCACAGTCTCCAACCTCTGCTCTCTGCAACAGTCCTTCTTCACCTGAGTCTGAAAACTCAGCTGTCTGCAGCGAACCTTCTGCACCCCAGTCTCCTAACTCTGCTCTCTTTAACAGTCCTTCTGCACCTCAGTCTCAGAAATCTGATCTCTGTAAGATCCTTGACTAACCCAGTCTCCAAACTCTGCTCTCTAACAAAGTCTTTCTGCACCCCAGTCTCCAACCTCTCCTCATTGTAACAGGCCTTCTGCATGCCAGTCTCCAAACACTGCTCTCTATAGCAGGCCTTCTGCACCCCAGTCTCCAACCTCTGCTCTCTGCAATGATCCTACTGAACCCAAGTCTCCAACGTCTGATCTCTACAACAGTCCTTCTGCACCTCATTCTCCAAACCCTGCTCTCTGTAGGATCCTTCTCCAACCCAGTCTCCAAACTCTGGTCTCTGTAAAAGTCCTTCGGCACCTTAGTCTCCTACCTCTGCTCTCTGTAAGACCCATCTGCAACTGAGTCTCCAAACTCTGCTTTCTGTAACAGTCCTTCTTCACAACAATTTCCAACATCTGCTTTCTATAACAGGAATTCTGCAACCCAGTCTCGAACCTCTGCTCTTTGTAACAGGCCTTCTGAACCCAAGTCTCCAAACTCTTTCTTCAACGATTCTTCTCCACCCCAGTCTCCAACCACTGCTCTCTTTAACAGTCCTTCTGCACCCCAGTCTCCAATATCTGCTTTCTGCAACAGTCCTTCTGCAACCCAGTCTCTAAAATTTTCTCTCTGCAACAATTCTTCACCATCCCACTCTCCAAATTCTGCTCTCTGCAACAGTCCTTCAGCACCCCAGTCTCTAACCTCTGCTCTCTTTAACAGTCCTTTTGCAAACCAGTCTCCAACATCTGCTCTCTGTAACAGTCCTTCTGCACCCCAGTCTCCATCCTCTACTTTTTGTTTCAGTCCTTCAGCACGACAGTCTCCAACCTCTTCTTTCTGTAACAGTCCTTCTGCACCTTAGTTTCCAACCTCTACTTCTGCAACAGTCCTACTGCACCCCAGTCTCCAACCTCTGCTCTCTGCAACAGTCCTTCTGCACCCAAGTCTCCAACCTCTGCTCTCTGCAACAGTCCATCTGCACCCTAGTTACCAACATCTGATCTCTTCAACAGTTCTTTTTCACCCCAGTCTCCAAACTCTGCTCTCTATAACAAACTTTCTGTACTTCAGTTTAACCTCTATTCTCTGATATTTTCTTTCTTCACCCCAAACTCCAATCTCTGCTTTCTTTATCAGTCTTTTGCACCCCAGTATCCAAACTCTACTCTCTGTAAGAGTCGTACTGAACCTCAGTCTTCAAACTCTGCTCTCTGTAAGATCCTTCTGCACCACAGTTTCCAAACTCTTCTCTCTGTAAAATTACTTCTGCACCATAGTCTCTAACCTCTGCTTTATGGAATGGTCCAGCTGCACCCCAGTCTTTAACCTCTGTCCTCTGCAACAGTCCTTCTGCTCTCCAATATCCAAAATCTGGTCTCTGGAACAGTCCTTTTGTACCGAAATCTCATAACTCTGCTCTCCGTAAAGGTCCTTTTGCACCCCAGTCTCCAACCTCTGATTTCTTTATCTGTCCTTCTTCACAACAGTCTCCAACCTCTGCTCTCTGTAAGAGTCCTTCTGTACCTCAGTCTTCAACCTCTGCTCTTTGCAAAAGTCCTTCTGCAGCCCATTCTCTAACCTCTGCTCTTTGAAACAGTCCTTCTGAACAACAGTCTCCAACATCTTCTCTCTGCAACATTCCTTCTGTAACTTATTCTCCAAACTCTGCTCTCTGCAACAGTGTAGGATCCTTCTGAACCCAGTCACAAAACTCTTATCTCTGTAACAGTCCTTCTGCAAACCAGTCTCAAAACTCTGCTCTCGGTAAGAGGCCTTCTGCAAGCCAGTTTCCAACCTCTGCTCTCTGTAGCCGTCCTTCTGCACCCCAGTCTCCAACATCTGCTCTCTGCAACAGTCCTTCTGCATCTCAGTCTGAAAAATCTGTTCTCTGCAACAAACCTTCTGCACCTCAATCTTTAAACTCTGCTCTATGTAAGATCCTTCTGCAACGCCGACTTTAAAATCTGCTCCCTGTAACACTCCTTCTGCACCTCAGTCTCCAACCTCTGCTCTCTGTAACAGTCCTATTACATCTCAGTCTGAAACCTTTGCTCTCTGCATGATCCTTCTGATCCCAGTCTTCAACCACTGCTCTCTATAACCATCCTTCTGCACCTCAGTCTCCAAAATCTACTCTCTGGAAGATCTTTCTGCCACCCAGTCTCCTAACTCTGCTCTGTATAACAGTTCTTCTGCACCCAATTCTTCAAACTCTGCTCGCTTTAACAGGCCTTCTGCATCCCAGTCTCAAAACTCTTCTCTGCAACGATCATTCTACACCCCTGTCTCCAACTTCTGCTCTCTGCAAAAGTTCTTCTGCACCATAGTCTCCAACCTCTACTCTCTGTAAGACCTTTCTGCACCGCAGATTCCAACCTCTACTCTATGTAACAGTAATTCTGAACACCAGTCTCCAAAATCTGCTCTCTGTAACAGTCCTTCTGCACACCAGTGTCCAACCTCTGTTTTCTGAAACAGTCCTTCTGCACCGCAGTCTGCAAACTGTGCTCTCTGTAACAGTCCTGCTGTACCGCAGTCTCCAAACTCTTCTCTCTGTATCAGTCATTCTACACCCCAGTCTCCAACCTCTGCTCTCTGCAACGGTCCTTTTTCACCTCGGTCAATACTCTCTGTAAAAGTACTTCTGCATTCCTTCTCCAAACTCATCTCTCCCTAACAGGCCTTCTGCACCCCAGTCTCTGACCTCTGTTCTCTATAACGATCCTTCTGCACACCAGTCTCCAAAATCTGCTCTTTGTAACAATCCTTCTGCACCACAGTCTCCATACTCTGCTCACTGTAACAGTCCTTCTGCACCTTAGTCTGCAACCTCTGCTCTCTGCAATAGTCCTCCTGCAACGCAGTCTCCAACCTCTGCTCTCTGCAATAGTAATTCTGCACCCCAGTCTCCAACATCTGCTCTCCACAACAGTCCTCTTCAACCCCAGTCTCCAAACTTTGCTCTTTTTAACAGTCTTTCTGCAACCCAGTCTTCAAACACTGCACTCTGCAACATTCCTTCTCCAAACCAGTCTCCAACCTCTGCTCTCTGTAACGTCCTTCTGCACATCAGTCTCCAAACTCTGCTCTCTGTAAGGGTCCTTCTGCACCCCATTCTCCAACCTCGGCTTTCTGTATCAGTCCTTCTGCACCACAGTCTCTAAACACTTCTCTCGGTATCAGTGCTTCTGCACCTCACTCTGCCACCTCTGCTCTCTGCAAGAGTCCTTCTGCACCCCAGTCTTAAACGTCTGCTGGCTGCAACAGTCCTTCTGCACCCCATTCTCCAAAATCGGCTCTCTGCAACAGTCCTTTACCACCCCAGTCTCCAACCATTTATCTCTGTAACCGTCCTTCTGTACTGCAGTCTCCAACCTCGGCTCTCTGAAACGGTTCTTATGCACCCCAGTCTCCAAAATCTGCTTTCTGTATCAGTCTTTCTGCACCCCGTCTCTAAACTCTTCTCTCTGTAACAGTCCTTCTGAACCTCAGACATTAACCTCTGCTCTCTGCAAAAGTCCTACTGCGCCTCATTCGCCAACCTCTGCTCTCTGCAAAAGTGCTTCTGCACCTCAGTGTCCAAACTCTGCTCTCTGAATAATCCATCTGAAACCCAGTGTCCAACCTCTGCTATTTGCAATGGTCCTTCTGCACCCCAATCTCCAATCTCTTTTCTCTACAAAAATTATTCTGCAACCACGTCTCCAAACTCTGCTCTCTGTAACAGTCCTTCTGTACCACAGTCTCCAATCTCTGTTCTCTGTAAGGGTCCTTCTGCACCCCAGTCTTCAACCATGGTTTCAGTATCAGTCCATCAACACCACATTCCAAAACTCTGCTCTCTCTAACAGTTCTTTTGCACCTCAGTCTGCAACCTCTGCTCTCTGCAATACTCCTTCTGCAGACCAGTCTACAATCTCTGCTATCTGCAACAGTCCTTCTGCAGCCCAGTCTCGAACATCTTCTCTTTGCAACAGTCGTTCCCCACCTCAGTCTCCAAGCTCTGCTAACTGCAAAAGAACTTTTGCACCCCAATCATCAAGCTCTGCTTTCTGTATCAGTCCTTCTTCACCCCAGTCTCCAACTTCTGCTCTCTGTAACACTGCTTATGCACCTCAGTCTTCAACTTCTACTCTCTGTAGCAGACCTTCTTCAACCCAGTCTAAAACCTCTGCTCACTGTAACCGGGCTTCTGCACCCCAGTCTCCAACCTCTTCTCTCTGTAACAGTCCTTCTGCACCTCAGTCTGAAAACTCTACTCTCAGCAACGATTCTTCTGCACCTCAGACTCCAAGCACTGCTCTCTGTAACAGGCTGTCTGTACCCCAGTCTCCAACCTCTGCTCTCCGCAACAGTCCTTCTGCACCCCAGTCTCCAAC
This sequence comes from Ictidomys tridecemlineatus, assembly GCF_052094955.1. Classification (NCBI taxonomy): domain Eukaryota; kingdom Metazoa; phylum Chordata; class Mammalia; order Rodentia; family Sciuridae; genus Ictidomys; species Ictidomys tridecemlineatus. The sequence continues at coordinate 47,330 of NW_027521199.1, forward strand.
CTATGCTGTCTGTAAGATCTTACTGAACACCTGTCTCAAACCTATGCTCTCTGTAACAGTCATTCTGTACCGTAGTCTCCAAACTCTGGTCTCTGTATGGGTCCTTTTGTACTTCAGTCTGCAACCTCTGCTCTCTGAAACACTCCTTCTGCACCCCAGTCTCCAAACTTTGCTCTCTGCAACAGTTTTTCTGCACATCAGTCTCCAACATGTTCTCTCTGTAAATGTCCTACTTCACACCCGTCTTCAAATTCTGCTCTCTGTAAAAGTCCTTCTGCATTACAGTCTCCAAAATCTGCTCTCTTTAACTATCCTTCTACACCCCAGTCTCCAAACTCTGCTCTCTGCAACAATCCTTCTGCACCCCAGGCTCCAGCGTCTCCTCTCTGTAAAAGTCCTTCTGCACCCCAGTCTCTAACCTCTGGTCTTTGTAACCGTTTTTATGCACCTCAGTCTCCAACCTCTGCTCTATGCAACAGTCTTTCTGCACCCAAGTCTCCAACATTTGCTCTCTGCACCAGTCCTTCTACACCCCAGTCTACAACTTCTGCTCTCTGCAACAGTTCTTCTACACCCCAGTCTCCATACTCTGCTCGCCCAAACGATCCTTCTGCAACCCAGTTCCAACCTCTGTTCTCTACAAAAGTTTTTCTGCACCCCAGTTTCCAAACTCTACTCTCTGTAACAGTCCTTCTGTACCGCAGTCTTCAACCTCTGTTCTCCATAAGGGTCTTTATGCACCCCAGTATCCAACCTCTGCTTTCTGTATCAGTCGTTTTCCACAAAAGTCTCGAAACTCTGCCTGCTGTAACAGTCCTTCTGCAACTCACTCTGCAACCTCTGCTCTCTGCAACAGTCCTTCTGCACCTCAGTCTCCAAACTCTGCTTTCTGTAAGGGTCTTTGTGCACCCGAGTATCCAACCTCTGCTTTCTGTATCAGTCCTTCTGTACCCCAGTCTCCAACCTAGGCTCGCTGTAACAATCCTTCTGCAACTCAGTCTCTAACCTCTGCTTTCTGTAACATCCTTCTGCAACCCACTAATCAAACTATGCTCTCTGTAACAGTCCTTCTACACCACAGTCTCCAAACACTGCTTTCTGTATCAGGCCTTCTGCACCCCAGTCTTTATCCTCTGATTTCTGTATCAGTGTTCTGCACCCTAGTCTCTAAACTCTGGTCTCTTCAACGATCCTTCTGCACAAAAGTTTTCAACCTCTGTTCTCTTCAACACTTCTTCTGCAACACAGTCTCCAAACTCTGGTCTTTGTAACAGTCGTTCTGTTCTGCAGTCTCCAAACACTGTTGTCTTTAAGGGTCCTTCCTCTGCTTTCCAACCTCTGCTTTCTGTATCAGTTTCCAACCTCTCCTTTCTGAATCAGTCTTTCTGCACCACAGTCTCTAAACTCTGCTCTCTTAACAGTTTTTCTGAACCTCAGTCTGCAACCTCTGCTCTCTGCAATAGTCCTAGGCACCCCAGTCTTCAAACACTGCTCTCTGAAAAAGTCCTTCTGCACCCCAGTCGCCAACATATGCTCTCTACAACATTCCTTCTTCACCCCAGTCTCCAACCTCTGCTCTTTGCAACAGTCTTTCTGCACCACAGTCTCCAACTTCTTCTTTCTGTATAAGTCATTATGCAAACGAGTCTCCAAGCTCTGTTCTCCTTAACAGTCCTTCTGCACTTCAGTTTTCAAACTCTGCTCTCTGCATCAGTCCTTCGGTACCCCAATCTCCAGTCTCTACTCTCTGCAACAGTCCTACTCCACCCCAGTCTCCAACCACTGCTCTCTGTTACAGTCCACCTGCACCTCAGACTCCAAACTCTTCTCTCCATAAAATCCTTCAGCAACAGAGTCTCCAAACTCTGATCTCTATAACAGTCTTTCTGGACCCCAGTCTCTAAACTCTACTCTCTGTAACAGGCCTTTTGAACGCCAGTCTCTCAACTCTGCTCTCTGTAGCAGGCCTTCTGCACTCCAGTCTCTAAAGTCTGCTCTCTATAACAGTCCTTCTGCACCCCGGTCTCCAAACTCTCCTCTCTGTAAAAGGCCTTCTGGATGCCAGTCTCCCAACTCTGCTCTCGGTAGCAGGCCTTCTGCACCCTAATGGCAATAATGTGCTCTCTGCAATGATCCTTCTGCACCCCAGTCTCCAAACTGTGCTCTGTGTAACTGTACTTCTAGACCTTAGTTTCCAACCTCTACTCTCTGCTACACTCCTTCTGGACCCCAATTTCCAAACTCTACTCTCTGCAACAGTTTTTCTACATTGCAGTCTAAAACCTCTGCTCTCTGCAACAGTCCTTCTGCACGCCAATCTCCAAGCTCTACTCTCAGCAACAGTCCTTCTGAACCTCAGTCTCCAACCTCTGCTCTCTGAAACATTTCTTCTGCACCCCAGTCTCCAACCTCTGCTCTTTGTAACGATCCTTCTGCACCTCAGTCTCGAACCTCCGCTTTCTGTAACAGTTCTTCTGCACCTCAGTCTCCAAACTCTTTCCTTGTAAGGTCCTTCTGAAACCCAGTCTCCAACGTCTCTTCTCTGGAACAGTCCTTCTGTACCCCAGTCTCTAACCTCTCCTCTCTGTAACAGGCCTTCTAAACGCCAGTCTCCCAACTCTGGTCTCTGTAGCAGGCCTTCTGCACCCCAGTCTCCAAACTCTGCTGCCTATAACAGTCCTTCTGCACCCCAGTCTCCAACCTCTCCTCTCTGTAACAGGCCTTCTGGACGCCAGTCTCCCAACTCTGCTCTCTGTAGCAGGACTTTTGCACCCCAGTCTCCATAAGGTGCTCTCTGCAACGATCCTTCTGCAACGCAGTCTCTAACCTCTGATCTCTGCAACAGTCCATCTGCACCTCAGTATCCAAATTCTGCTCTCTGTAAGATGCTGCTGCACCCCTGTTTCCAACCTCTGCTCTCTGTTACAGTCCTTCTGCACGCTAGTCTCTAACATCTGCTCTCTGCAACAGTCATTCTGCACCTCAGTCTTAAAACTCTTCTCTCTGCAACGACCCTTCTGCACCCAAGTCTCCTAACTCGGCTCTCTGTAACAGTCATTCTGCACCTCAGTCTCCCAACTCTGCTCTCTGCAAGATCCTTCTGCAACCCAGTCTTTAAACTCTGCACTTTGTACCTGTCCTTCTGCACAACAGTCTCTAACTTCTGCTCTCAGTAACAGGAATTCTGCAACCCAGTCTCCAACCTCTGCTCTATGTAACAGTCCTTCTGCACCCCAGTCTCTAAAATCTGCTCTCAGCAACATTCTTTCTTCACCCCAGTCTTCAACATCTGCTCTCTGCAACACTCCTTCTGCACCCCAGTCTCCAAACTCCGCTATCTGCAAGGATCCTTCTGGACCCCAGTCTCAAACCTCTGCTTTCAGCAACAGTCCTTCTGCTTCACAGTCTCCAACCTCTGCTCTCTATAAGATCCTTCTGCACTCTGGTTTCCAAACTCTGCTCTCTATAACATTCCTTCTCCAACCCAGTCTCCAACCTCTGCTCTCTGCAACAGTCCTTCGGCTCCCAGTCTCCGAGATCTGTTCACTTTAACAGTCATTCTGTTTCACAGTCTCCAACCTCTGCTCTTTGTAAAGGTCCTTCTACACCCCAGTCTCCAAACTCTGCTTTCTGTATCAGTCTGCCTGAACCCCAGTCTTTAAAACCTGTTCTCTGTATCTATCCTTTGCACTTCAGTCTCCAACCTATGCTCTATGTAAGAGTCCTTCTGCACTCCAGTCTCCAACCTCTGCTCTAGGTAACAGTCCTATACCACAGTCTCCAAACTCTGCTCTCTGTAAGGGTACTTCAGCACTTTAATTTCCAAACGCTGCTTCCTGCAACAGTTTTTCTGCACCTGAGTCTCCAAACTCTGCTCTCTGTAACAGTCCTTCTACATCCAAATCTCCAATCCCTGCTCTCTGTAAAAGTCCACCTATACCTCAGTCTGAAAACTCTGCTCTCCACGATTCTTCTGCACCCCAGTCTCCAACAACTGCTCTCTGTAACAGTCCACCTGCACCTCAGTCTCCAACCTCTGCTCTCTGTCAGATCCTTCAGCAACTCAGTCTCCAAACACTGCTCTCTATAACAGTCCTTCTGCACCCCAGTCTCCAACCTTTCCTCTCTGTAGCAGGCCTTCTGCACAAATGTCTCCAACCTCTGCTCTATGCAACGATCATTCTGATGCCTGTATCCAACCTCTGCTCTCTGCAATGATTCTTCTCCACCCAAGTCTCCAACATCTGCTCTCTGCAACTGTCCTTTTGCACCCCAGTATGCAAACTCTTCTCTCTGTAACATGAATCAGAACGGAAGTCTCCAACATCTGCTCTCTGTAACAGTCCTTCTGCACCCCAGTCTCCAAACGCTGCTCTCTGTTACAGTCCTTTTTCACCTCAGTCTCCAACCCCTGCTCTCTGTAACAATCCTACTGCACCCCAGTCTCTAAAATATGCTCTCTGCAACAGTCCTTCTCCACTCCAGGCTCCAACATCTGCTCCCTGCAACAGTCCTTCTGTACCACAGTCTCCAAACTCTGCTCTCTGCAACGAACCTTCTGGACCCGTCTCCAACGTCTGCTCTCTGCAACAGTCCTTCTGCAATACAGTCTCCAACCTCTGCTCTCTGTAAGATCTTTCTGCACTCCAGTTTTCAAACTCTGCTCTCTGTAAAATTTCTTCTCCACCCCAGTCTCAAACCACTGTCCTCTTCAACAGTCCTTTTGCTCCCCATTCTCTGAGATCTGCTCTCTGTCACAGACCTTATGTACCGCAGTTTCCAACCTCTGCTCTCTGTAACCGTCCTTCTGCAACCCAGTCTCCAACCTCTGCTTTTTGAATCAGTCATTCTGAACCCCAGTCTCCAACCTCTGCTCTTTGTATCTATCCTTCTGCACCTCAGTCTTTAACCTGTGCTTTCTGTAACAATCTTTCTGCACCCCAGTCTCCAACCTCTGCTCTCTGAAATGGTCCTTCTGCACCCCAATTTCCAAATTCTGCTTTCTGGAACAGTCGTTTTGCACGTCAGTTTCTAAACTCTGCTCTCAGTAACAGTCCTGCTACACCTCAGTCTCCAACCTCTGATCTCTGTAACAGTACTTCTGCACCTCAGTCTGAAACCTCTGCTCTCCACGATTCGTCTGCACCCCAGTCTCCAACCACTGCTCTCTGTAACAGTCTACCTGCACCTCAGTCTCCAACATCTGCTCTCTATAAGTTCCTTCAGCAAACAAGTCTCCAAACTCTGCTCTCTGTAACAGTTTTTCTGCACCCCAGTCTCCAAACTCTGATCTCTGTAACAATCCTTCTGCACCCCAGTCTCAAACCTCTGCTCTCTGTTACAATCCTTCTACACCCTAGTCTCCAACCTCTGCTCTCAGTAAAAGTAATTCTGCACCCCAATCTCAAAATTCTGCTCTCTGTAACACTCATTCTGCACCCCAGTCTCCAACCTCTGCTCTCTGCAACATTTCTTCTGTACCTAAGTCTAAAAATTCTGCTGTCTGCTATAATCCTTCTGCAACCCAGTTTCCAACCTGTGCTCTCTGTAACAGTCCTTCTGTACCTCAGTCACCAACCTCTGCTTTCAGCAGCACTACTTCTGCATCCCAGTCTCCAACCTCTGCTCTCTGCAACATTCCTTCTGCTTCCCAGTATAAAACCTGTGCTCTCTGTATAAGTCCGTCTGCACCCTAGTCTCCAAATTCTGCTCTTTGTAATGATCCTTATGCACCTCATACTCAACCTCCACTCTCTGTAACAGTCCTTCTGCACCTCATTCTTTAAACTCTGCTTTCTGCAACAGTCCTTCTGCACTCAAGTCTCCAACCTCTGCTCTCCACAACATTCCTTCTGCACCTCAGTCTCCAACCTCTGGTCTCTGCAATGATCCTTCTGCACCCCAGTCTCAAACCTCTGCTCGCTCCAACAGTCCTTGTGAACCCCAGTCTCCAACATCTGCTTCCTGCCACAGTTCTTCTGTACCTCAGTCTGAAAACTCTGCTCTTTGCAATAGTCCTTCTACAGTCTAGTCTCTGTACTCTGCTCACACCAACGATCCTTCTGCACCCCAGTCTCCAACCTTTGTTTGTTACATCAGTCCTTCTGCAACCCAGTCTCCAACTTCGGCTCTCTGTAACAGTCTTTGTGTACTGCCGTCTCCAATCTCTGTTCTCTGTAAGGGTCCTCATGCACCTCAGTATCCTACCTCTGCTTTCTGTGTCAGTCGTTTTGCACCACCATCTCCAAACTCTGCCCTCTCTAACAATCCTTCTGCAACTCAGTCTGGAACCTCTGAATCTGCAACAGTCCTTCTGCACCACAATATCCATCCTCTATTTTCTGCAACAGTCCTTTTGCACCCCAGTCTCCAACATCTGCTCTCTGCAACAGTAAGTCTCCACACCAGTCTCCAATCTCTGCTCTCTGTAACAGTCCATCTGTACTGCATTCTCCAAACTCTGCTCTCGGGAAGGGTACTTCTGCACCTGAGTCTCCAACCTCTGCTTTCTGTATCAGTCCTTCTTCACCCCAGTCTCCAAACTGTGCTCTGTGTAACTGCTTCTGCACCCTAGTCTCCAACCTCTGCTCTCTGCTACACTCCTTCTGGACCCCTATTTCCAAACTCTACTCTCTGCAACAGTTTTTCTACATTGCAGTCTAAAACCTCTGCTCTCTGCAACAGTCCTTCTGCACGCCAATCTCCAAGCTCTACTCTCAGCAACAGTCCTTCTGAACCTCAGTCTCAAACCTCTGCTCTCTGCAACATTCATTCTGCACCCCAGTATCAAACCATTGCTCTCTGTAAAAGTCAGTCTGCACCCCAGTCTCCAACCTCTGCTCTTTGTAACGATCCTTCTGCACCTCAGTCTCGAACCTTCGCTTTCTGTAACAGTCCTTCTGCACCTCAGTCTCCAAACTCTTTCCTTGTAAGATCCTTCTGAAACCCAGTCTCCAACGTCTCCTCTCTGGAACAGTCCTTCTGTACCCCAGTCTCTAACCTATCCTCTCTGTAACAGGCCTTCTGAACGCCAGTCTCCCAACTCTGCTCTCGGTAGCTGGCCTTCTGCACCCCAGTCTCCAAACTCTGCTCTCTATAACAGTCCTTCTGCACCCCAGTCTACAACCTCTCCTCTCTGTAACAGGCCTTCTAAACGCCAGTCTCCCAACTCTGCTCTCTGTAGCAGGCCTTCTGCACCCCAGTCTCCATAATGTGCTCTCTGCAACGATTCTTCTGCACCCCACTCTCAAGCCTCTTATCTCTGCAACAGTCCAACTGCACCTCATTCTCCAAATTCTGCTCTCTGTAAGATGCTTCTGCACCCCTGTATCCAACCTCTGCTCTCTGTTACAGTCCTTCTGCACGCTAGTCTCCAACATCTGCTCTCTGCAAAAGTCATTCTGCACCTCAGTCTTAAAACTCTTCTCTCTGCAACGACCCTTCTGCACCCCAGTCTCCTACCTTGGCTCTCTGTAACAGTCATTCTGCACCTCAGTCTCCCAACTCTGCTCTCTGCAAGATCCTTCTGCAACCCAGTCTTTAAACTCTGCACTTTGTACCTGTCTTGCTGCACAACAGTGTCTAACTTCTGCTCTCTGTAACAGGACTTCTGCAACACAGTCTCCAAACTCTGCTCTCTGTAACAGGCTTTCTGCACCCCAGTCTCCAAACTCTACTCTCTACATCGATTCTTCTCCACCGCAGTCTCCAACATCTGCTGTCTGCAACAGTCGTTTTGAACCCCAGTCTCCAAACTCTGCTCTGTGTAAGATCCATCTGAACCCCAGTCTCCAAACTATGCTCTCTGTAACAGTCCTTCTATACCCAAATCTCCAGACTCTGCTCTCTGTAACAGTCCTTCTGCACCCCAGTCTCTAAAATCTGCTCTCTGCAACATTCCTTCTGCACTCCAGTTTTCAACATCTTCTCTCTGCAACACTCCTTCTGCACCCCAATGTCCAAACTCCACTCTCTGCAAGGATCCTTCTGCACACCAGTCTCAAACCTCTGCTCTCAGTAACAGTCCTTCTGCGTCACAGTCTCCAACCTCTGCTCTCTATAAGATCCTTCTGCACTCTAGTTTCCAAACTCTGCTCTCTATAACATTCCTTCTCCACCCCAGTCTCCAAACTCTGCTCTCTGCAACAGTCCTTCAGCTTTCAGTCTCCGAGATTTGTTCTCTTTAACAGTCCTTATGTTTCGCAGTCTCCAACCTCTGCTCTTTGTAAAGGTCTTTCTACACCCCAGTCTCCAACCTCTGCTTTCTGTATCAGCCTGCCTGAACCCCAGTCTCCAAAATCTGTTCTCTGTATCTATACTTTGCACCTCAGTCTCCAAACTATGCTCTATGTAAGAGTCCTTCTGCACTCCAGTCTTCAACCTCTGCTCTAGGTAACAGTCCTATACCACAGTCTCCAAACTCTGCTCTCTGAAAGGGTCCTTCTGCACCATAATTTCCAAACTCTGTTTCCTGTAACAGTTTTTCTACACCTCAGTCTCCAACCTCTGCTCTCTGTAACAGTCCTTTGTTACCTCAGTCTGACACCTATCCTCTCTACATGGTCTTTCTACACCCCAGTCTCCAATAACTGCTCTCTGTAAACGTCCACCTGTACCTCAGTCTGAAACCTCTGCTCTCCACGATTCTTCTGCACCCCAGTCTCCAACCACTGCTCTCTGTAACAGTCCACCTGCATCTCAGTCTCCAACCTGTGCTCTCTGTAAGATTCTTCAGCAACTCAGTCTCCAAACACTGCTCTCTATAACAGTCCTTCTGAACCCAGTCTCCAACATCTCCTCTCTGTAAAAAGCCTTCTGCACAAATGTCTCAAACTCTGCTGTATGCAACAATCATTCTGCACGCATGTCTCCAACCTCTGCTCTCTGCAATGATCCTACTGAACCCCAGTCTCCAACCTCTCATCTCTGAAACAGTCCTTCTAAACCGCAGTCTCCAACCTATGCTCTCTGCAATAATCCTTCTGCATCCCAGTCTCTAACAACTGCTCTCTGCAACAGTCCTTCTGGACCCCAGTCTACAACCTCTACTCTCTTCTACTTCTGCACCCCAGTCTCAAAACTCTGCTCTCTTCAACATTTCTTCTGCACCCAAGTCTCCACCCTGTGCTCTCTGTAACTATCCTGCTGCAACCCAGTCTCCAACCTCTGCTCTCTGTAGCGATCCTTCTGCACCTCATTCTCCAACCTCTGCTCTCTGCAATGATCTTTCGACACCCCATTCTTCATTCTCTGCTCCCTGTAAGAATCCTTTTGCACCCCAGTCTTTAACCTCTTCTCTCTGTAAAAGTCATTCTGCACTTCAGTCTCCAAGTTCTGCAATCTGTAACAGTTTTTCTGCACCTCAGTCTCAAACCTCTGCACTCAGAAATGATCTTTCTGCACTTCAGTCTCCAACCTCTGCTCTCTTTAATAGTCCTTCTGCACCACAGTCTCCAACATCTGCTCTCTGCAATGATCCTTCTTCTCCCCAGGCTCCAACCTCTGCTCTCTGCAACGGTCCTTCTACAACCCAGTTTCCAAAATCTGCTCTCTGTAACAATCCTTATGCACCTCAGTTTCCAAACTCTGCTCTCTGAAACAGTCCTCCTCAACCCCTGTCTCCAAACTCTGTTCTCAGTAACAGTTCTTCTACACCCCAATCTTTAAACTCTGCTCTCTGTAGCACTCCTTCTGCACCCCAGTCTCCACCCTCTACTCTCTGTAAAAGTCCTCTTCACCTCAGTCTCCAATCTCAGCTCTCTGTAAGATCCTTCTGCAACCTATTCTCCAATGGATGCTCTCTGTAAAAGTCTTCTGCACCCCAGTCTCCAAACACTGCTCTCTGTAACAAGCCTTCTGCACCCCAATCTTCAACCTCTGCTCTCTGTAACAGGCCTTCTGCACTCCAGTCTCCAACCTGTGCTTTCTGCAAGGATCCTTCTGCATCCCAGTCTCCAAACTCTGCTCTCTGTAACAGTCCTTCTGCACCCCAGGATCCAATATCTGCTCTCGGAAAAAGTCCTTCTGCACCTCAGTCTGAAAACTCGGCTCTCTGCAAAAATCCTTCTGCACCTGAGTTTCCAAAGTTTGCTCTCTGTAACAGGCCTTCTGAACCTCAGTCTCCAAAATGCACTCTTTAATATCCTTCTGCAACCCAGTCACGAAATTGTGCTATCTTTAAGAGTCCTTCTGCACCTCAGTCTACAAACTCTTCTCTCTTTAACAGGCCTTCTGCACCCCAGTCTCCAAACTCTGCTCTCTGTAACAGGCCTTCTGCACCCCAGTCTCCAAACTCTTCTCTCTGCAAGGATCTTTCTTAACCTCAGTCTCCAACCTCTGCTCTGTGCAACAGTTATTCTGCACCCCAGTCTCCAACTTCTTCTCTCTGTAACAATCCTTATGCAACTCAGTCTCCAACCTCTGCTCTCTGCAACGGTTCTTCTGCACCCCAGTCTCCACACTCTGTTCTCTGCAACAGTCCTTCTGCACCCTGGTCTCCAAACTTTGCTCTCTGTAAAAGTCCTTCTCTACTGCAGTCTCCAAACTCTGCTCCCTGTAACAGTCCTTCTGAACCCCAGTCTCCAAACTCTGCTTTGTGTATCAGTTCTTCTGCTCCCCAGTGCCCAACCTACGATCTCTGTATTACTCCTTTTGCACCTCAGTCTCCACCTCTGTTCTCTGCAGCTGTCTTTTTACACCCCAGGACCAAACTCTGCTCTGTTGTAATGATTCTTCTGCACTATAGTTTCCAAACTCTGCTCTCTGCAACGATCTTTCTGCACCCCATTATCCAAACTCTGTTCTCTGTATCAGTCTTCTGCACCACAGTCTCCAAACTCTGCTCTCTGCAACATTTCTTCTGCACCCCAGTCTCCAAACTGTACTCTCTGTAACTGTTCTTCTGCAACTCAGTCTCCAACCTCTGCTCTCTATAACAGTCCTTCTGCACCCCAGTCTCCAACATCTGCTCTCTGCAATGATCCTTCTTCTACCAAGTCTCCAAACTCTGTTCTTTGTAAAAGTCCTTTTGTATTGCAGTCTCCAACCTCTTCTCTTTGTAATGGTCCATCTGCACCCAATTGCCAATCTCTGCTTTTTATAAAAGCCCTTTTGCACCTCAGACTCCAACTTCTCCTCTCTGTAACAGTCCTTCTACGCCTCATTCTTAAACCTCCGCTCTCTATATCGATCCTTCTACACCCCAGTCTCCAAACTGTGCTATCTATAACAATCCTTCTGCACCCCCAAGTCTCCAACATCTGCTCTCTGTACCAGGTCTTCTGCAACCCAGCCTCCAAACTCTGCTCTCTGTAACAGTCCTTCTGCACCTCAGTCTCCAACCACATCACTCTGCAACGGACCTTCTGCTCCCCAGTCTCCACCTTCTGCTCTCTGCAAGGAAATTCTGCCCTCAACAGTCCTTGTACACCCCAGTCTCCAAACTCTGCTCTTTGTAACAGTCCTTCTGCATCCCAGTCTTCAACCTCTGCTTTCTGCAACATTTCTTATGCACCCCAGTCTCCAACCTGTGCTTTCTGTAACTATCCTACTGCACCCTGGTCTTAAAAATCTGCTCTCTTTAGCGCTCCTTCTGCACCTCAGTCTCCAACTTCTGATCTCTGTATCGATCTTTCTGCACCCCAATCTCCAAACTCTGCTCTCTGCAACATCCTTCTGAACCCCATACTCCAAGCTCTGCTCTCTGTAACAGTCCTTCTGCACATCAGTGTCCAAAATCTGCTCTCTGTAACAATCCTTCCGCACCTCAGTCTCCAATCTCTGCTCTCTGCAATGATCCTTCGGCACCACAGTCTCCAACCTCTGCTCTCTTTAACAGTTCTTCTGAACCCCAATCTCCAAACTCTGCTCTCTGTAACACTCCTTCTGCACCCCAGTCTCTATCCTCTGCTCTCTGTAAGAATCCTTTGACACCCCAGTCTCCAACCTCTCCTCTCTGTAAAAGTCCTTCTGCACCTCAGTATCCAAACTCTGCAATCTGTAACGGTCCTTCTGCACCCAGTCTCCAACCTCTACTGTCTGAAACGATCCTTCTGCACCGCAGTCTCCAACCTCGGCTCTCTGTAACAGTCGTTCTGCACCCCAGTCTCCAACATCTGCTCTCTGCAATGATCCTTCTTCCCCCATGCTCCAAGCTCTGCTCTCTGCAACCGTCCTTCTGCACCCAGTTTTCAAACTCTGCTCTCTGTAACAGTCATTCTGTACACCAGTCTCCCAAACTCTGCTCTGTGTATCTGTCCTTCTGCACCTCAGTCTCCAACCTCTGCTCTCAGTAACAGTAATTCTGCACCCCAATCTCAAAATTCTGCTCTCTGTAACACTCATTCTGCACCCCAGTCTAAACACTCTGATCTCTGTTAGAATCCTTCTGGACGTCAGTCTCAAACCTCTGCTCTCTGTATCAGTTCTTCTGCACCTCCGTCTCAAAATTTGTTCTCTGCAATAGTCCTTCTGCACCCAGTTCCAACCTATGCTCTCTGCAACATTTCTTCTGCTCCCAAGTCTCTGAACTGTGCTTTCTGTAACTTTTTTTCTTACCACAGTATCCAATCTCTGCTCTCTGTAAAGATTCTTCTGCACTTCAGTCTTCAAATTCTGATCTCTGCAACGATCCTTCTGCACCTCAGGTTCCAACCTCTGCTCTCTGCATCGATCCTTCTGGACCCCAGTCTCCAACGTCTGCTCTCTGCAGAGTCATTCTGCACCAGAGTCACTAACCTCTGATCTCTGTAACAATCCATCTGCACCTCAGTCTCCAAACTCTGCTCTCTCTAAGATTCTTCTGCAACCCAGTCTCCAAACTCTGCTCTTTGATACATTACTTCTGCACACCAGTCTCGAACCTCTGCTCTCTGCAACGATCCTTCTTCACCAAAGTCTCCAACCTATGCTGTCTGCAACAGTCCTTTTCACACCAGTCTCCAACATCTGCTTTCTGCAACAGTCCTTCTGCCCCTCAGTCTTAAAACTCTGCTCTCTGCAAAGACCCTTCTACACCCAATCTCCGACTTTTGCTCTCTGTAACAGTCCTTTGCACCTCATTCTCCTAACTCTACTCTCTGTAAGATCCTTCTACAACCCAGTCTTCAAACTCTGCACTCTGTAACAGTCCTTCTGCACAACAGTCTCCAAACTCTGCTCTCTGTAACAGGACTTCTGCAAGCCAGTCTCCATCTCTGCTCTCTGAAACAGGCCTTCTGCACCCCATTCTCCAACCTCTTCTCTCTACACTATTCTACTCCACCCAAGTCTCCAACCTCTGCTCCCTGCAACAGTGCTTTTGCACACCAGTCTCCAAACTCTGCTCTCTGTAAGATCCACATTAACCCCAGTCTCCACCCTCTGCTCTCTGTAACAGTCCTTCTGCACCCCAGTCTCCAACATATGCTCTCTGCAACATTGCTTCTGCAGCCCAGTCTCCAAACTCTGCTCTCTGAAACAGTCCTTCTGCAGCCTAATCTCGAACCTCTGCTCTCTGCAACAGTCCTTCTTCACCTCAGTTTCCTACCTCTGCTCTCTGTAATAGTCCTTTGCACTCCAGTCTCCAACCTCTGCTCTCTGTAACAGTCCTTCTGCACCCCAATCTCAAACCTCTGCTCCCTGCAACCATACTTCTACAAACCAGTCCTCAAACTCTGCTCTCTGCAACGATCCTTCTGGTCCCCAGTCTCCAACCTCTGCTGTCTGGAAGAGTCCTTCTGCACCACAGTCTCCAACCTCTGCTCTCTGTAAGATCCTTCTGCACTCCAGTTTCCAAACTCTGCTCTCTCTAACATTCCTTCTCCAAACCAGTCTTTAACCTCTTTTTTTCTGAAAGTGTCCTGCAGCACTCCAGTCTTCAACCTCTGTCCTCTGTAACAGTCCTTCAGGAAATCCAGTCTCAGAACTTTGCTTTCTGTATCAGTCCTTCTGAACACCAGTCTCAAAACTCTGCTCTCTGTATCTATCCTTCTGCACCCCAGTCTCCAATCTGTGCTCTCTGTAACATTCCTTCTACACCCCAGTCTCCAACCTCTGCTCTCTGTAAGAGTTTTTCTATACCGCAGTCTCCAAACTCTGGTCTTTGTAACGGTCTATCTGCACCCCAATTTCCAACCTCTGCTTTCTGTAACAGTCCTTTTGAACCTCAGTCTCCAAACTCTGCTTTTTCTAACAGTACTTCTACACCTCAGTCTCCAACCTCTGCTCTCTGTAGCAGTCCTTTGTCACCTCAGTCTGACACCTCTCCTCTCTACATGGTCTTTCTGCACCTATGTCTCCAACCACTGCTCTCTGTAACTGTCCACCTGCACTTCAGTCTCCAACCTTTTTCCTTCGTAAGATCCTTCAGAAACAGTGTCTACAAATTCTGCTCTCTAAAACAGTCCTTCTGCACCCCAGTCTCCAACGTCTCCTCTTTGTAAAAGGCCTTTTGGACGCCAGTCTCCCAACTCTTCACTCTGTAGCAGATCTTCTGCACCCAAGTCTCCATAATGAGCTCTCTGCAACGATCCTTCTGCACCGCAGTTTCCAACATCTAATCTCTGAAACAGTCCATCTGCACCTCAGTCACCAAATTCTGCTCTCTTTAAGATGCTTTTTTTTTATTGTTGGTCGTTCAAAACATTACACAGTTATTAAGATCTGTAAGATGCTTTTGCACCCCTGTATCCAACCTCTGCTCTCTGTAACAGTCCTTCTGCACCCGAGTCTCCAACCTCTGCTCTCTGTAACAGGACTTCTGCACCTCAGTCTCAAACCTCTGCTCTCTGCAACAGTCCTTTTCCACCCTAGTCTGAAAATTCTGCTCTCTACAACAGTCCTTCTGCACACTAGTTACCAACATCTGCTCTCTGCAACAGTCCTTCTGCACCTCAGTCTCCCAACTCTGCTCTCTGCAAGATTCTTCTGCAACCAAGTCTTTTAACTCTGCACTTTGTACCTGTCCTTCTGCACAACAGTCTCCAACTTCTGCTCTCTGTAACAGGACTTCTGAAACCCAGTCTCCAACCTCTGCTCTCTGTAACAGTCCTTCTGCACCCCAGTCTCCGAGATCTGCTCTCTGTCACAGACCTTATGTACCGCAGTTTTCAAACTCTGCTATCTGTAACGATCCTTCTGCAACCCAGTCTCCAACCTCTGCTTTTTGAATCAGTCATTCTGAACCCCAGTCTCTAAACTCTGCTCTTTGTATCTATCCTTCTGCACCTCAGTCTTCATCCTGTGCTTTCTGTAACAATCCTTCTGCACCCCAATTTCCAACCTCTGCTTTCTGTAACATTCCTGTTGCACGTCAGTTTCTAAAGTCTGCTCTCTGTAACAGTCCTGCTACACCTCAGTCTCCAACCTCTGTTCTCTGTAACAGTACTTCTGCACCTCAGTCTGAAACCTCTGCTCTCCACGATTCTTCTGCACCCCAGTCTCTAACCACTGCTCTCTGTAACAGTCCACCTGCACCTCAGTATCCAACATCTGATCTCTGTAAGTTCCTTCAGAAAACCAGTCTCCAAACTCTGCTCTCTGTAACAGTTTTTCTGCACACCAGTCTCCAAACGCTCCTCTCTGTAACAGGCCTTCTGTACTCCAGTCTTGAAACTCTGCTCTCTATAGCAGGCCTTTTTCACCCCACTCTCCAACCTATGCCCTCTGCAATGATCCTTCTGCACCCCAGTCTCCAAACTTTGCTCTCTGCAATGATCCTACTGCACCCCAGTCTCAAACCTCTGATCTCTGCAGCAGTCCTTCTGCACCTCAGTCTCCAAATTCTGCTCTCTGTAAGATCCTTCTGCAACCCTGTCTCCAACCTCTGCTCTCTGTAACAGTCCTTCTCCACCCCAGTCTCCAACCTCTGCTATCCGCAAGAGTCATTTTGCACCCCAGTCTACAAACTCTGCTCACTACAACAGTCCTTCTGCACCCTTGTTACAAACATCTGCTCTCTGCTACAGTACTTCTGCACCCCAGTCTTCAACCACTGCTCTCTGTAACAGTCCGCCTGTACTACAGTATTCAACCTCTGCTCTCTGTAACGGTCTTTCTGCACCCCAGACTCCAATCGCTGCTTTCTGTATCAGTTTTTCTGCACCCCAGTTTCCAACCTCTGCTCTCTGTAAGAGTCCTCCTGCACCTAAGTCTCTAACCTCTGATCTCTGCAACAGTCCTTCTGCACCTCAGTCTCCCAACTTAGCTCTTCGTAAGATACTTCTGCAACCCAGTCTTTAAACTCTGCACTTTGTACCTGTCCTTCTGCACAACAGTGTCTAACTTCTGCTCTCTGTAACAGGACTTCTGCAACCCAGTCTCCAAACTCTGTTCTCTGCAACGATTCTTCTCCACCCCAGTCTCCAACATCTGCTGTCTGCAACAGTCATTTTGATCCCTAGTCTCCAAACTCTGATCTGTGTAAGATCCATCTGAACCCCAGTGTCCAACCTATGCTCTCTGTATTAGTCCTTCTACACCCAAGTGTCCAAACTCTGCTCTGTATAACAGTCCTTCTGCACCTCAGTCTCCAAACTCTGCTCTCTGTAACAGTCCTTCTGCACCCCAGTCTCTAAAATCTGCTATCAGCAACATTCCTTTTGCACCCCAGTCTTCAACATTTTCTCTCTGCAACACTCCTTTTGAACCCCAGTCTCCAAACTCCGCTATCTGCAAGGATCCTTCTGGACCCCAGTCTCCAACCTCTGCTCTCAGCAACAGTCCTTCTGCTCCAAGTCTCCAATTCTGCTCTCTATAAGATCCTTCTGCACTCTAGTTTCCAAACTCTGCTCTCTATAACATTCCTTCTCCACCCCAGTCTCCAACCTCTGCTCTCTGCAACAGTCTTTCTGCTCCCAGTCTCTGAGATCTGTTCTCTTTAACAGTCCTTCTGTTTCACAGTCTCCAAATTTTGCTGTTTGTAATGGTCCTTCTACACCCCAGTCTCAAACCTCTGCTTTCTGTATCAGTCTGCTTGAACCCCAGTCTCCAAAATTTGTTCTCTGTATCTATGCTTTGCACCTCAGTCTCCAACCTATGCTCTATGTAAGAGTCCTTCTGCACTCCAGTCTCCAACCTCTGCTCTAGGTAACAGTCCTATACCGCAGTCTCCAAACTCTGCTCTTTGTAAGGGTACTTCAGCACCTTAATTTCCAAACTCTGCTTCCTGTAACAGTTTTTCTGCACCTGAGTCTCCAAACTCTGCTCTCTGTAACAGTCCTTCTACACCCCAGTCTTCAATCACTGCTCTCTTTAAAAGTCCACCTGTACCTCAGTCTGAAACCTCTGCTCTCCACGATTCTTCTGCATCCCAGTCTCCAACAACTGCTCTCTGTAACAGTCCACCTGCACCTCAGTCTCCAACCTATGCTTTCTGTAAGATCCTTCAGCAACTCAGTCTCCAAACACTGCTCTCTATAACAGTCCTTCTGCACCCCAGTCTCTAACCTCTCCTCTCTGTAACAGGCCTTCTGCACTAATGTCTCCAAACTCTGCTCTATGCAACGATCATTCTGCACGCTTGTCTCTAACCTCTGCTCTCTGCAATGTTTCTTCTCCACCCAAGTCTCCAACATCTGCTCTCTGCAACTGTCCTTTTGCACCCCAGTATGCAAAATCTCCTCTTTGTAACATCCATCTGAACGGAAGTCTCCAACATCTGCTCTCTGTAACAGTCCTTCTGCACCCCAGTCTCCAAACGCTGCTCTCTATAACAGTCCTTCTTCATCTCAATCACCAACCCCTCCTCTATGTAACAATCCTTCTGCACCCCAGTCTCTAAAATCTGCTCTCTGCAACAGTCCTTCTCCACTCCAGGCTCCAACATCTGCTCTCTGCAACAGTCCTTCTGCACCACAGTCTCCAAACTCTGCTCTCTGCAATGAACCTTCTGGACCCCAGTCTCCAACGTCTGCTCTCTCCAACAGTCCTTCTGCAATACAGTCTTCAACCTCTGCTCTCTGTAAGATCTTTCTGCACTCCAGTTTTCAAACTCTGCTCTCTGTAAAATTTCTTTTCCACCACAGTCTCAAACCACTATCCTCTTCAACAGTCCTTCTGCTCCCCAGTCTCCGAGATCTGCTCTCTGTCACAGACCTTATGTACCGCAGTTTCCAAACTCTGCTCTCTGTAACGGTCCTTCTGCAACCCAGTCTCCAACCTCTGCTTTTTAAATCAGTCATTCTGAACCCCAGTCTCCAACCTCTGCTCTTTGTATCTATCCTTTTGCACCTCAGTCTTCAACCTGTGCTTTCTGTAACAATCCTTCTGCACCCCAGTCTCCAAACTATGCTCTCTGTAAAAATCCTTCTGCACCCCAATTTCCAACCTCTGCTTTCTGTAACAGTTCTTTTGCATGTCAGTTTCTAAACTCTGCTCTCTGTAACAGTCCTGCTACACCTCAGTCTCCAACCTCTGATCTCTGTAACAGTACTTCTGCACCTCAGTATGAAACCTCTGCTCTCCACGATTCTTCTGCACCCCAGTCTCCAACCACTGCTCTCTGTAACAGTCCACCTGCACCTCAGTCTCCAACATCTGCTCTCTGTAAGTTCCTTCAGCAAACCAGTCTCCAAACTCCGCTCTCTGTAACAGTTTTTCTGCACCCCATTCTCCAACCTCTCCTCTCTGTAAAAGGCCTTCTACACTCCAGTCTCGAAACTCTGCTCTCTATAGCAGGCCTTCTTAACCCCACTCTCCAACCTATGCTCTCTGCAATGATCCTTCTGAACCCCAGTCTGCAAACTTTGCTCTCTGTAATGATCCTACTGCACCCCAGTCTCAAACCTCTTATCTCTGCAACAGTCCTTCTGCACCTCAGTCTCCAAATTCTGCTCTCTGTAAGATCCTTCTGCAACCCTGTCTCCAACCGCTTCTCTCTCTAACAGTCCTTCTGCACCCCAGTCTCCAACCTCTGCTTTCTGCAAGAGTCATTGTGCACTCCAGTCTACAAACTCTGCTCTCTACAACAGTCCATCTGTACCCTAGTTACCAACATCTGCTCTCTGCTACAGTACTTCTGCACCCCAGTCGACAACCACTGCTCTCTGTAACAGTCCTCCTGTACTACAGTATCCAACCTCTGCTCTCTGTAACGGTCTTTCTGCTCCCCAGACTCCAATCGCTGCTTTCTGTTTCAGTCCTCCTGCACCCCAGTTTCCAAACTCTGCTCTCTGTAAGAGTCCTCCTGCACCTCAGTCTCCAACCTCTGATCTCTGCAATAGTCCTTCTGCAACTCAGTCTCCAAATTCTGCTCTCTGTAAGATCCTTCTGGACCCCTGTATTTAAACTCTGCTCTCAGAAACTGTCCTTCTGAATCCGAGATTCCAAACTCTCCTCTCTGTAACAGGACTTCCGCACCTCAGTCTCCAACCTCTGCTCTCTGCAACAGTTCTTCTGCACCCCAGTCTCCAAACTCAGCTTTCTACATTAATCCTTCTGGACCCTAGTTACCAACATCTGCTCTCTGCAACAGTCATTCTGCACCTCATTCTGAAAACTCTGCTCTCTGCAACGACCCTTCTGCACCCCAGTCTCCTACCTCTGCTCTCTGGAACAGTCCTTCTGCACCTCAGTCTCCAAACTCTGCTCTCTGTTTGATCCTTCTGCAACCCAGACTTTGAACTCTGCACTCTGCAACAGTCCTTCTGCACAACAGTCTCCAACCTCTTCTCTCTGTAACAGGACTTCTGCAACGCAGTCTCCAATATCTGCTCTGTGTAACAGGTTTTTTGCACCCCATTCTCCAACCTCTTCTCTCTGCAACGATTCTTCTCCACCCCAGTCTCCAACATCTGCTCTCTTCAAAAATCCTTTTGCACCCCAGTCTCCACACTCTGCTCTTTGTAAGATCCATCTGAACCCCATTCTCCAACCTCTGCTGTCTGTAACAGTTTTTCTGCACCCCAGTCTCCAAACTCTGCTCTCTGTAATAGTCCTTCTGCACCTCATTCTCCAACCTATTCTCTCTGCAATAGTATTTTGCTCCCCAGTCTCCGAGATCTGCTCTCTGTAACAGTCCTTCTGTACTGCAGTGTCCAACCTCTGCTCTCTGTTTCGGTTCTTCTACACCCCTTTCTCTAAACTCTGCTTTCTGTATCAGCCTGTCTGAACCGTAGTCTCCAACCTCTGTTCTCTGTATCCATCCTTTTGCACCTCAGTCTCCAACTTGTGCTCTCTGTATGAGTCCTTCTGCATCCCAGTCTCCAATGTCTGCTCTCGGTAACAGTCCTAAACCGCAGTCTCCAAACTCTGCTCTCATTAACGGTCCTTCTGCAAGCCAATTTCCAACCTCTGCTTCCTGTAACAGTCCTTCTACACCTCAGTCTCCAAACTCTGCTCTCTGTAACAGTCCATCTACACCTCAGTCTCCAACCTCTGCTCCATGTAACAGTCCTTCTGCACCTCAGTCTGAAACCTCTGCTCTCTGCATGATCCTTCTGCACCCTAGTCTGCAACCACTGATCTCTGTAACAGTACACCTGCACATCAGTCTCTAACCTCTGCTCTCTGTAAGATCCTTCAGCAACCCAGTCTCCAAACTCTGATATCTATAACAGTTTTTCTGCACCCCAGTCTCCAACCTCTCCTCTCTGTAACATGCCGTTTGCACCCCAGTCTCCACACTCTGCTCTCTGTAGCAGGCCTCCTGCACCCCAGTCTCTAAACTCTGCTCTCAGCAAATATCCTTCTGCATCCCAATCTCCAACTTCTGCTCTCTGCAATAATCCTACGGCACCCCAGTCTCCAAACTCTGATCTCTGCAACAGTCCTTCTGCACCTCAGTCTCTAACTTCTGCTCTTTGTAAGATCCTTCTTCACCCCTGTCTCCAAGCTCTGCTATTTGCAACGATCCTTCTGCAACACAGTCTCTAACCTCTGTTCTATGTAACAGGACTTCTGCACCTCAGTCTCCCACCTCTGCTCTCTGCAACAGTCCTTCTGCACTTCAGTCTCTAAATTCTGCTCTCTGCAACAGTCCTTCTGTACTGCATTCTCCAAACTCTACTCTCTGAAACGTTCTTTCTGCACCCCATACTAGAGTATCTGCTTTCTGTATCAGTCCTCCTGCAGCCCAGTCTCTAACTTCTGCTCTAAGTGTCCTTCTGCACTTTTGTCTCCAACCTCTGCTCTCTGCAAGAGTCCTTCTTCACCCCAGTCTCCAACCTCTGCTCTCTGCAACAGTTCTTCTGCACTCAGTCTCCAATCTCTGCTCTCTGCAAAAGTCCTTCTGCACCCCAGTATGCAAACTATGCTCTCTGCAACGATCTTTCTGGACCCCAGTCTCCAGCGTCCGCATTCTGCAACAGTCCTTCTGCACCACAGACTCCAACCTCTACTCTCTGTAACAGTCCTTCTGCACCTCAGTCTGCAACCTCTGCTCTCTCTAAGATTCTTCTGCAACCCAGTCTCCAAACTCTGCTCTCTGTTACAGTGTTTCTGCACACCAGTCTCGAACCTCTGCTCTCTGCAACGATCCTTCTTCACCAAAGTCTCCAACCTATGCTGTCTGCAACAGTTCTCTTCACACCAGTCTCCAACATCTACTCTCTGAAACAGTATTTCTGCCCCTCAGTCTTAAAACTCTGCTCTCTGGAAAGACCCTTCTACACCCAATCTCCTACTTTTGCTCTCTGTAACAGTCCTTTTCACCTCATTCTCCTAACTCTGCTCTCTGTAAGATCCTTCTTCAACCCAGTCTTCAAACTCTGCACTCTGTAACAGTCCTTCTGCACAACAGTCTCTAAACTCTGCTCTCTGTAACAGGACTTCTACAAGCCATTCTTCTATCTCTGCTCTCTGAAACAGGCCTTCTGCACCCCATTCTCCAACCTCTTCTCTCTACACGATTCTTCTCCACCCAAGTCTCCAACCTCTACTCTCTGCAACAGTCCTTTTGCTCACCAGTCTCCAAAGTCTGCTCTCTGTAAGATCCACCTTAACCCCAGTCTCCACCCTCTGCTCTCTGTAACAGTCCTTCTGCACCCCAGTCTCCAACATATGCTCTCTGCAACATTCCTTCTGCAGCCCAGTTTCCAAACTCTGCTCTCTGACACAGTCCTTCTACAGCCTAATCTCGAACCTCTGCTCTCTGCAACAGTTCTTTTTCACCTCAGTTTCCTACCTCTGCTCTCTGTAACAGTCCTTTGAACTCCAGTCTCCAACCTCTGCTCTCTGTAACAGTTGTTCTGCACCCCAGTCTCTAACCTCTGCTCTCTGCAACCGAACTTCTGCAAACCAGTCCTCAAACTCTGCTCTCTGCAACAATCCTTCTGGTCCCCAGTCTCCAACATCTGCTGTCTGGAAGAGTCCTTCTGCACCACAGTCTCCAACCTCTGCTCTCTGTAAGATCCTTCTGCACTCCAGTTTCCAAACTCTGCTCTTTCTATCATTCCTTCTCCAAACCAGTCTTTAACCTCTTTTTTCTGCAAGTGTCCTGCAGCACCCCAGTCTCCAACCACTGTCCTCTGCAACAGTCCTTCTGGTCCCCAGTCTCCAACATCTGCTCTCTGTAACAGTCCTTCGGGAAATCCAGTCTCAAAACTTTGCTTTCTGTATCAGTCCTTCTGAACACCAGTCTCAAAACTCTGCTCTCTGTATATATCCTTCTGCAACTCAGACTCCAATCTGTGCTCTCTGTAACATTCCTTCTACACCCCAGTCTCCAACCTCTGCTCTCTGTAAGAGTTTTTCTATACCACAGTCTCCAAACTCTGGTCTTTGTAACGGTCCATCTGCACCCCAATTTCCAACCTCTGCTTTCTATAACAGTCTTTCTGCACCTCAGTCTCCAAACTCTGCTTTATAAAACAGTTCTTCTACACCTCAGTCTCCAACCTCTGCTCTCTGTAACAGTCCTTTGTCACCTCAGTCTGACACCTCTCCTCTCTGCATGGTCCTTCTGCACCAATGTCTTCAACCACTGCTCTCTGTAACAGTCCACCTGCACCTCAGTCTCCAAACTCTTCTCTCCGTGAGATCCTTCAGCAACCCAGTCTCCAAACTCTGCTTTATAAAACAGTTCTTCTGCACCCCAGTCTCCAACTTCAACTCTCTGTAAAAGGCCTTCTGGACGCCAGTCTCCCAACTCTTCACTCTGTAGCAGGCCTTCTGCACCCAAGTCTCCATAATGAATCTCTCTGCAATGATCCTTTTGCACTCCAGTCTCCAACATCTAATCTCTGCAACAGTCTATCTGCACCTCAGTCTCCAAATTCTGTTCTCTGTAAGATGCTTCTGCACCCCTGTATCCAACCTCTGCTCTCTGCAAAAGTCCTTTTCCACCCTAGTCTAAAAATTCTGCTCTCTACAACAGTCCTTCTGCACACTAGTTACCAACATCTGCTCTCTGCAACACTCCTTCTGCACCTCAGTATCCCAACTCTGCTCTTTGTAAGATCCTTCTGCAACCCAGTCTTTAAACTCTGCACTTTGTACCTGTCCTTCTGCACAACAGTCTCCAACCTCTGCTCTCTGTAACAGGACTTCTGCAACCCAGTCTCCAACCTCTGCTCTCTGTAACAGACTTTATTCACCCCAGTCTAAAACCTCTTCCCTCTGCAACGATTCTTCTCAACCCCAGTCTCCAACATCTGCTGTCTGCAACAGTCGTTTTGAACCCCAGTCTCCAAACTCTGCTCTGTGTAAGATCCATCTGAACCCCAGTCTCCAAACTATGCTTTCTGTAGCAGTCGTTCTTCACCCCAGTCTCCAAACTCTGCTCTGTATAACAGTCCTTCTGCACCTCAGTCTCCAAACTCTGCTCTCTGTAACAGTCCTTCTGCACCCCAGTCTCTAAAGTCTGCTCTCAGCAACATTCCTTCTGCACCCGAGTCTTCAACATCTTCTCTCTGCAACACTCCTTCTGCACCCCAGTCTCCAAACTCCGTTATCTGCAAGGATCCTTCTGGACCCCAGTCTCCAACCTCTGCTCTCCGCAACAGTCCTTCTGCTCCAAGTCTCCAACCTCTGCTCTCTATAAGATCCTTCTGCACTCTAGTTTCCAAACTCTGCTCTCTATAACATTCCTTCTTCACCCCAGTCTCCAACCTTTGCTCTCTGCAACAGTCCTTCTACTCCCAGTCTCCGAGGTCTGTTCTCTTTAACAGTCCTTCTGTTTCACAGTCTCCAACCTCTGCTCTTTGTAAAGGTCCTTCTACACCCCAGTCTCCAACCTCTGCTTTCTGTATCAGTCTGCCTGAACCCAAGTCTCCAAAATCTTTTCTCTGTATCTATCCTTTGCACTTCAGTCTCCAACCTATGCTCTATGTAAGAGTCCTTCTGCACTCCAGTCTTCAACCTCTGCTCTAGGTAACAGTCCTATACCACAGTCTCCAAACTCTGCTCTCTGTAAGGGTACTTCAGCACTTTAATTTCCAAACGCTGCTTCCTGCAACAGTTTTTCTGCACCTGAGTCTCCAAACTCTGCTCTCTGTAACAGTCCTTCTACATCCAAATCTCCAATCCCTGCTCTCTGTAAAAGTCCACCTGTACCTCAGTCTGAAACCTCTGCTCTCCACGATTCTTCTGCAACCCAGTCTCCAACAACTGCTCTCTGTAACAGTCCACCTGCACCTCAGCCTCCAAACTCTGCTCTCTGTAAGATCCTTCAGCAACTCAGTCTCTAAACACTGCTCTCTATAACAGTCCTTCTGCACCCCAGTCTCCAACCTCTCCTCTCTGTAACAGGCCTTCTGCACAAATGTCTCCAAACTCTGCTCTATGCAACGATCATTCTGCACGCTTGTCTCCAACTTCTGCTCTCTGCAATGGTTCTTCTCCACCCAAGTCTCCAACATCTGCTCTCTGCAACTGTCCTTTTGCACCCCAGTGTGCAAAATCTGCTCTTTGTAACATCCATCTGAACGGAAGTCTCCAACCTCTGCTCTCTGTAACAGTCCTTCTGCACCCCAGTCTCCAAACGCTTCTCTCTATAACAGTGCTTTTTCACCTCAGTCTCCAACCCCTGCTCTCTGTAACAATCCTTCTGCACCCCAGTCTCTAAAATCTGCTCTCTGCAACAGTCCTTCTCCACTCCAGTCTCCAACATCTGCTCTCTGCAACAGTCCTTCTGCACCACAGTCTCCAAACTCTGCTCTCTGCAATGAACCTTCTGGACCCCAGTCTCCAACGTCTGCTCTCTCCAACAGTTCTTCTGCAATAGTCTTCAAACTCTGCTCTCTGTAAGATATTTCTGCACTCCAGTTTTAAAACTCTGCTCTCTGTAAAATTTCTTTTCCACCACAGTCTCAAACCACTGTCTTCTTCAACAGTCATTTTGCTCCCCAGTCTCCGAGATCTGCTCTCTGTCACAGACCTTATGTACCACAGTTTCCAACCTCTGCTCTCTGTAACCGTCCTTCTGCAACCCAGTCTCCAACCTCTGCTTATTGAATCAGTCATTCTGAACCCCAGTCTCCAACCTCTACTCTTTGTATCTATCCGTCTGCACCTCAGTCTTCAACCTGTGCTTTCTGTAACAATCCTTCTTCACCCCAGTCTCCAAACTCTGCTCTCTGTAACAATCCTTCTGCACCCCAATTTCCAACCTCTGCTTTTGTAACAGTTCTTTTGCACGTCAGTTTCTAAACTCTGCTCTCTGTAACAGTCCGGCTACAACTCAGTCTCCAAACTCTGTTCTCTTTAGCAGTACTTCTGCACCTCAGTCTGAAACCTCTGCTCTTTACGATTCTTCTGAACCCCAGTCTCCAACCACTGCTCTCTGTAACAGTCAACCTGCACCTCAGTCTCCAACATCTGCTCTCTGTAAGTTCCTTCAGCAAACCAGTCTCCAAACTCTGCTCTCTGTAACAGTTTTTCTGCACCCCAGACTCCAACCTCTCCTCTCTGTAACAGGCCTTCTGCACTCCAGTCTCGGAACTCTGCTCTCTATAGCAGGCCTTCTTTATCCCACTCTCCATCCTCTGCTCACGGCAATGATCTTTCTGCACCCCAGTCTCTAACATTTGCTCTCTGCAATGATCCTACTGCACTCCAGTCTCAAACCTCTTATCTCTGCAACAGTCCTTCTACACCTCAGTCTCCACATTCTGCTCTCTTTAAAATCCTTCTGCAACCCTGTCTCCAACCTCTTCTCTCTCTAACAGTCCTCCTGTACCCCAGTCTCCAACGTCTGCTCTCTGCAACAGTCCTTCTCCACCACAGTCTCCAAACTCTGCTCTCTGTAATATCTTTCTGCACTCCAGTTTCCAAACTCTGCTCTTATTAACATTCCTTCTCCATCCTAGTCGCCAACCTCTGATTTCTACAAGGGTCCTGCGGCACCCCAGTCTCCAAACTCTATCCTCTGCAACAGTCCTTCTGCTCCCCAGTCTCCAATATCTGCTCTCTGGAACAGTCCTTCTGTACCGCCTTCACCAAACTCTGCTCTCTGTAAGGGTCCTTATACACCCCAGTATCCAACCTGTGCTTTCTGTATCAGTGGTTTGAACCACAGTCTCCAAACTTTGACCTCTGTAACCGTCTTTCTGCAACTCAGTCTGCAACCTCTGCTCTCTGCAACAGTCCTTCTTCACCCCAGGGTCCATCCTCTGTTCTCTGCAACAGTCTTTTTGCACCCCAGTATCCAACATCTGCTCTCTGCAACAGTCATTCTGCACCGCAGGCTCCAACTTTGCTCTCTGTAACATTCCTTCTGTACTGCATTCTCCAACCTCTGCTCTCTATAAGGGTACTTCTGCACCCCAAATTCCAACCTCTGCTTTCTGTGTCAGTCCTTCTGCAACCCAGTCTCCTACCTCTGCTCTGCGTAACTCTCATTCTGCACCTTAGTCTCCAACCTCTGCTCTTTGCTACAGTCCTTCTGAACCCCAAACTCCAACCTCTACTCTCTGCAACAGTCCTTGTACATCCCAGTCTAAAACCTCTGCTCTCTGCATCAGTCCTGCTGCACCCCTGTCTCCAACCTCTGCTCTCTGTAACAATCCTTCTGCACCCCAGTCTGCAACCACTGCTCTCTGTAACAGTCAACCTGCACCTCAGTCTCCAATATCTGCTCTCTGTAAGTTCCTTCAGCAAACCAGTCTCCAAACTCTGCTCTCTGTAACAGTTTTTCTGCACCCCAGACTCCAACCTCTCCTCTCTGTAACAGGCCTTCTGCACTCCAGTCTCGAAACTCTGCTCTCTATAGCAGGCCTTCTTCAACCCACTCTCCATCCTCTGCTCACTGCAATGATCCTTCTGCACCCCAGTCTCCAAAATTTGCTCTCTGTAATGATCCTACTGCACCCCAGTCTCAAACCTCTGATCTCTGCAACAGTCCTTCTGCACCCCACTCTCCAACCTCTGCTCTCCGCAAGTGTCATTGTGGACCCCAGTCTACAAACTCTGCTCTCCACAACAGTCCTTCTGCACCCTTGTTACCAACATCTGCTCTCTGCTACAGTACTTCTGCACCCCAGTCTTCAACCACTGCTCTCTGTAACAGTCCTCCTGTACTACAGTATCCAAACTCTGCTCTCTGTAAAGGTCTTTCTGCACCCCAGACTCCAATCGCTGCTTTCTGTATCAGTCCTCCTGCACCTCAGTCTTCAACCTCTGATCTCTGCAACAGTCCTTCTGCAACTCAGTCTCCAAATTCTGCTCTCTGTAAGATCCTTCTGCACCCCTGTATTTAACCTCTGCTCTCAGAAACTGTCCTTCTGAATCCGAGTCTCCAAACTCTCCTCTCTGTAACAGGACTTCCTCACCTCAGTCTCCAACCTCTGCTCTCTGCAACAGTCCTTCTCCATCCCAGTCTCCAACCTCTGCTTTCTACATTAGTCCTTCTGGACCCTAGTTACCAACATCTGCTCTCTTCAGCAGTCCCTCTGCATGCCACTCTCCGACATCTGCTCTCTGCAACAGTCATTCTGCACCTCATTCTGAAAACTCTGCTCTCTGCAAAGACCCTTCTGCACCCCAGTCTCCTACCTCTGCTCTCTGTAACAGTCTTTCTGCAGCCCAGTCTACAAACTCTGCTCTCTACAACAGTCCTTCTGCACCCTTGTTACCAAAATCTGCTCTCTGCTACAGTACTTCTGCACCCCAGTTTTCAACCACTGCTCTTTGTAACAGTCCTCTTGTACTACAGTATCCAACCTCTGCTCTCTGTAAAGGTCTTTCTGCACCCCAGACTCCAATCGGTGCTTTCTGTATCAGTCCTTCGGCACCCCAGTTTCCAACATCTGCTCTCTGTAAGAGTCCTCTTGCACCTCAGTCTCCAACCTCTGATCTCTGCAACAGTCTTTCTGAAACTCAGTCTCCAAGTTCTGCTCTCTGTAAGATCCTTCTGCACCCTTGTATTTAACCTCTGCTCTCAGAAACTGTCCTTCTGAATCTGAGTCTCCAAACTCTCCTCTCTGTAACAGGACTTCCGCACCTAAGTCTCCAACCTCTGCTTTCTGCAACAGTTCTTCTGCACCCTAGTCTCCAACCTCTGCTTTCTACATTAGTCCTTCTGGACCCTAGTTACCAACATCTGCTCTCTGCAACAGTCATTCTGGACCTCATTCTGAAAACTCTGCTCTCTGCAACGACCCTTCTGCACCCCAGTCTCCTACCTCTGCTCTCTGTAACAGTCGTTCTGCACCTCAGTCTCCAAACTCTGCTCTCTACATTAGTCCTTCTGGACCCTAGTTACCAACGTCTGCTCTCTGCAACAGTCATTCTGGACCTGATTCTGAAAACTCTGCTCTCTGCAACGACCCTTCTGCACCCCAGTCTCCTACCTCTGCTCTCTGTAACAGTCGTTCTGCACCTCAGTCTCCAAACTCTGCTCTCTGTTTGATCCTTCTGCAACCCAGACTTTAATCTCTGCACTCTGTAACAGTCCTTCTGCACAACAGTCTCCAACCTCTTCTCTCTGTAACAGGACTTCTGCTCGGTGTAACAGGTTTTTGCACCCCAGTCTCCAACCTCTTCTCTCTGCAACGATTCTTCTCCACCCCAGTCTCCAACATCTGCTCTCTTCAACAATCCTTTTGCACCCCAGTCTCCAAACTCTGCTCTTCGTAAGATTCATCTGAACCCCATTCTCCAACCTCTGCTCTCTGTAACAGGCCTTCTGCACCCCAGTCTCCAACCTCTGCTCTCTGTAACAGTCCTTCTGCACCTCATTCTCCAACCTATTCTCTCTGCAATAGTCTTTTTGCTCCCCAGTCTCCGAGATCTGCTCTCTGTAACAGTCCTTCTATACTGCATTCTCCAAACTCTACTCTCTGTAACGTACTTTCTGCACCCCATACTAGAGTATCTGCTTTCTGTATCAGTCCTTCTGAAGCCCAGTCTCTAACTTCTGCTCTAAGTGTCCTTCTGCACTTTTGTCTCCAACCTCTGCTCTCTGCAAGAGTCCTTCTTCACCCCAGTCTCCAACCTCTGCTCTCTGCAAAAGTTCTTCTGCACTTCAGTCTCCAACCTCTGCTCTCTGCAACAGTCCTTCTGCACACTAGTCTCCAAATTCTGCTCTCTTTAACAATCCTTCTGCACCTCAGTCTGCAAACTCTGTTCTCTGCAACGGTCCTTCTGCACCCCAGTCTCCAACATCTGCTCTCTGCAACAGTCCTTCTACACCCCAGTCTTCAACATCTGGTCTCTGCAACAGTCCTTCTGCACCACAGTCTGAAAACTCTGCTCTCTGAAACGAACCTCCTGCACCCCAGTCTCCTTCCTCTGCTGTCTGTTACAATCCTTCTGCACCTCAGTCTGCGTCATCTACTCTCTGTAAGATTTATCTGAGCCCCAGTATTTAACATCTGCTGTCTGTAACAGTCCTTCTGCACCTTAGTCTCCAACCTCTACTCTCTGCAACAGCCTTCTGCACCCCATTCTGCAAACTATGCTCTCTGCAACGATCTTTCTGGACCCCAGTCTCCAACGTCTGCTCTCTGCAACAGTCCTTCTCCACCACAGTCTCCAACCTCTGCTCTCTGTAAGATCTTTCTGCACTCCAGTTTCCAAACTCTGCTCTTATTAACATTCCTTCTCCACCCTAGTCGCCAACATCTGCTTTCTACAAGGGTCCTGCGGCACCCCAGTCTCCAAACTCTGTCCTCTGCAACAGTCCTTCAGCTCCCCAGTCTCCAATATCTGCTCTCTGCAACAGTCCTTCTGAACCTCAGTCTCCAACTTCTACTCTCTGTAACAGTGCTTCTGCACCTCAGTCTCCATTCTCTGCTCTCTGTAAGATCCTTCTACAACCCAGTCTTCAAACTCTGCTCTCTGTAACAGTCTTTAATAACCCCAGTCTCCAAATTGTGCTCTCTGTAACAGGCCTTCTGCACTCCAGTCTCCAACCTCTGCTCGCTGCAACAGTCCTTGTGCAACCCAGTCTACAACAAATGCTCTCTGCAACATTTCTTCTGTACCTCAGTCTAAAAACTCTGCTGTCTGCAATAATCCTTCAGCACCCAAGTCTCCAACCTGTGCTCTCTGTAACAGTCCTTCTGCACCTCAGTCTCCAAACTCTGCTTTCAGCAGCACTACTTCTGCATCCCAGTCTCCAACCTCTGCTCTCTGCAACATTCCTTCTGCTTTCCAGTATAAAACCTGTGCTCTCTGTAAAATTCCATCTGCACCCCAGTCTCCGAACTCTGCTCTTTGTAATGATACTTCTGCACCTCGGACTCAACCTCCACTCTCTGTAACAGTCCTTCTGCACCTCAGTCTCCAAACTCTGCTTCCTGCAACAGTCCTTCTTCACTCAAGTCTCCAACCTCTGCTCTCCACAACATTCCTTCTGCACCTCAGTCTCCAACCTCTGCTCTCTGCAACGATCCTTCTGCACCCCAGTCTCAAACCTCTGCTCGCTAAAACAGTCCTTGTGAACCCCAGTCTCCAACATCTGCTTCCTCCAACAGTTTTTCTGTACCTTAGTCTGAAAATTCTGCTCTTTGCAACAGTCATTCTACACCCTAGTCTCCATACTCTGCTCACACCAATGATCTTTCTGCACCCCATTCTCCAACCTTTGTTTGCTACATCAGTTCTTCTGCACCCCAGTCTCCAACCTCGGCTCTTTGTAACAGTCTTTCTGGACCGCCGTCTCCAACCTCTGTTGTCTGTAAGGGTCCTCATGCACCCCAGAATCCAACCTCTGCTTTCTGTATCAGTCGTTTTGCACCACCGTCTCCAAAGTCTTTCCTCTCTAACAGTCCTTCTGCAACTCAGTCTGCAACCTCTGAATCTGCAACAGTCTTTCTGCACCACAGTATCCATCCTCTACTCTCTGCAACAGTCCTTTTGCATTCCAGTCTCCAACATCTGCTCTCTGCAACAGTAAGTCTCCACCCCAGTCTCCAACCTCTGCTCTCTGTAACAGCCCATCTATACTGCATTATCCAAACTCTGCTCTCGGGAAGGGTACTTCTGCACCTGAGTCTACAACCTCTGCTTTCTCTATCAGTCTTTCTGCACCCCAGTCTCCAAACTGTGCTTTGGGTAACTGTGCTTCTGCACCCTAGTCTCCAACCTCTGCTCTCTGCTACACTCCTTCTGGACCCCTATTTCCAAACTCTACTCTCTGCAACAGTTTTTCTACATTGCAGTCTAAAACCTCTGCTCTCTGCAACAGTCCTTCTGCACGCCAATCTCCAAACTCTACTCTCAGCAACAGTCCTTCTGAACCTCAGTCTCCAACCTCTTCTCTCTGCAACATTCCTTCTGCACCCCAGTATCAAACAATTACTCTCTGTAAAAATCCGTCTGCACCCCAGTCTCCAACCTCTGCTCTTTGTAACGATCCTTCTGCACCTCAGTCTCGAACCTCTGCTTTCTGTAACAGTCCTTCTGCACCTCAGTCTCCAAACTCTTTCCTTGTAAGATCCTTCTGAAACCCAGTCTCCAACGTCTCCTCTCTGTAACAGTCCTTCTGGAACCCAGTCTCTAACCTCTCCTCTTTAAAACAGGCCTTCTGAACGCCAGTCTCCCAACTCTGCTCTCGGTAGCAGGCCTTCTGCACCCCAGTCTCCAAACTCTGCTCTCTATAACAGTCCTTCTGCACCCCAGTCTCCATAATGTGCTCTCTGCAATGATCCTTCTGCACCCCAATCTTCAACCTCTGATCTCGGAAATGGTCCACCTGCACCTCAGTCTCCAAATTCTGCTCTCTGTAAGATGCTTCTGCACCCCTGTATCCAACCTCTGCTCTCTGTTACAGTCCTTCTGCACGCTTGTCTCCAAAATCTTCTCTCTGCAACAGTCATTCTGCACCTTAGCCTTAAAACTCTTCTCTCTGCAACGACCCTTCTGCACCCCAGGCTCCTACCTCGGCTCTCTGTAACAGTCGTTCTGCACCTCAGTCTCCCAACTCTGCTCTCTGCAAGATCCTTCTGCAACCCAGTCTTTAAACTCTGCACTTTGTAAATGTCCTTCTGCACAACAGTCTCTAACTTCTGCTCTATGTAACAGGACTTCTGCAACCCAGTCTCCAAACTCTGCTCTCTGTAAAAGGCTTTCTGCACCCCAGTCTCTAACCTTCTCTCTGCGATGATTCTTCTACACCCCAGTCTCCAATATCTGCTGTCTGCAACAGTCGTTTTGAACCCCAGTCTCCAAACACTGCTCTCTGTAAAATCCATCTGAACCCCAGTATCCAACTTCTGCTCACTGTAACAGTCCTTCTGCACCCCAGTCTCTAAAATATGCTTGCTAAAACATTCCTTCTGCACCCCAGTTTTCAACATCTTCTCTCTGCAACACTCCTTCTGAACCCCAATCTCCAATCTCTGCTCTCTGCAACGATCCTTCTGGACACCAGTCTCCAACCTCTGCTCTCAGCAACAGTTCTTCTGCACCACAGTCTCCAACCTCTGCTCTCTATAAGAGCCTTCTGCACTCTAGTTTGCCCACTCTGCTCTCTATAACATTCCTTCTCCACCCCAGTCTCCAACCTTTGCTCTCTGCAACAGTCCTTCTGCTCCCAGTCTCCGAGATCTGTTCTCTGTAACAGTACTTCTGTTTCGCAGTCTCCAACTTCTACTCTTTGTAAAGGTCCTTCTACAACCCAGTCTCTAACCTCTGCTTTCTGTATCAGTCTGCCTGAACCCCAGTCTCCAAAATCTGTCCTCGGTATCTATCTTTTGCACCTCATTCTCTAACCTATGCTCTATGTAAGAGTCCTTCTGCACTCCAGTCTCCAACCTCTGCTCTAGGTAACAGTCCTATACCACAGTCTCCAAAATCTGCTCTCTGTAAGGGTCCTTCAGCACCTTAATTTCAAAACTCTGCTTCCTGTAACAGTTTTTCTGCACCTGAGTCTCCAAACTCTGCTCTCTGTAACAGTCCTTCTACACCCCAGTCTCCAATCACTGCTCTCTGTAAAAGTCCACCTGTACCTCAGTCTGAAACTTCTGCTCTCCACGATTCTTCTGCACCCCAGTCTCGAACCATTGCTCTTTGTAAGATCCTTCAGCAACTCAGTCTCCAAACACTGCTCTTTATAACAGTCCTTCTGCACCCCAGTCTCCAACATCTCCTCTCTGTAACAGGCCTTCTGCACAAATGTCTCCAAACTCTGCTCTATGCAACGATCATTCTGCACGCATGTCTCCAACCTCTGCTCTCTGCAATGATTCTACTAAAAACCAGTCTCCAACCTCTCATCTCTGAAACAGTCCTTCTGCACCTCAGTCTTCAACCTCTGCTCTCTGTAATAGGCCTTCTTCACCCCAGTCTCCAACGTCTGCTCTCTGCAGAGACCTTCTGCACCAGAGTCACTAACCTCTGATCTCTGTAACAATCCTTCTGCACCTCCGTCTCCAAACTCTGTTCTCTGCCCGAGTCCTTCTGCAAATCAGTCTCCAACCTCTACTCTCTGTAACAGTCCTTCTGCACCTCAGTCTGCAACCACTGCTCTCTCTAAGATTCTTCTGCAACCCAGTCTCCAAACTCTGCTCTCTGTTACAATGATTCTGCACACCAGTCTTGAACCTCTGCTCTCTGCAATGATCATTCTTCACCAAAGTCTCCAACCTATGCTGTCTGCAAGAGTCCTCTGCACACCAGTTTCCAACATCTGCTCTCTGCATCAGTCCTTCTGCACCTCAGTCTTAAAACTCTGCTCTCTGAAAAGACCCTTCTACACCCAATCTCCGACTTTTGCTCTCTGTAACAGTCCTTTGCACCTCATTCTCCTAACTCTGCTCTTTGTAAGATCCTTCTACAACCCAGTCTTTAAACTCTGCACTCTGTAACAGTCCTTCTGCACAACAGTCTCCAAACTCTGCTCTCTGTAACAGGACTTCTGCAAGCCAGTCTTCAATCTCTGCTCTCTGAAAGAGGCCTTCTGCACCCCATTCTCCAACCTCTTCTCTCTACACGATTCTTCTCCACCCAAGTCTCCAACCTCTGCTTTCTGCAACAGTGCTTTTGCACACCAGTCTCCAAACTCTGCTCTCTGTAAGATCCATCTCAACCCCAGTCTCCAACCTCTGCTCTCTGTAACAGTCCTTCTGCACCCCAGTCTCCAACATATGCTCTCTGCAACATTCCTTCTGCAGCCCAGTCTCCAAACTCTGCTCTCTGAAACAGTTCTTCTGCAGCCCAATCTCGAACCTCTGCTCTCTGCAACAGTCCTTCTTCACCTCAGTTTCCTACCTCTGCTCTCTGTAACAGTCCTTTGCACTCCAGTCTCCAACCTCTGCTCTCTGTAACAGTCCTTCTGCACCCCAGTCTCCAACCTCTGCTCCCTGCAACCGTACATCTGCACCTCAGTCCTTGAATTCTGCTTTCTGCAACGATCCTTCTGGTCCCCAGTCTCCAACCTCTGCTTTCTCGAAGAGTCATTCTGCACCAATATCTCCAACCTCTGCTCTCTGTAAAATTCTTCTGCACTCCTGTTTCCAAACTCTGCTCTCTCTAACATTCCTTCTCCAAACCAGTCTTGAAACTCTTCTTTCTGCAAGTGTCTGGCAGCACCCCAGTCTCCAACCTCTGTCCTCTGCAACAGTCCTTCTGCTCCCTAGTCTCCAACATCTGCTCTCTGTAACAGTCCTTCGAGAAATCCAGTCTCAGAACTTTGCTTTCTGTATCAGTTCTTCTGAACACCAGTCTCAAAATTCTGCTCTCTGTATCTGTCCTTCTGCACCTCAGTCTCCAGTCTGTGCTCTCTGTAACATTCCTTCTCACCCCAGTCTCCAAACTCTGCTCTCTGTAAGAGTTTTTCTATACCGCAGTCTCCAAACTATGGTCTTTGAAACGGTCCTTCTGCACCTCAATTTCCAACCTCTGCTTTCTATAACAGTCTTTCTGCACCTCAGTCTCCAACCTCTGCTCTCTGCAACAGTCCTTCTGCTCCAAGTCGCTGAGATCTGTTCTCTTTAACAGTCCTTCTGTTTCGTAGTCTCCAACCTCTGCTGTTTGTAAAGGTGCTTCTACACCCCATTCTCCAAACTCTGCTTTCTGTATCAGTCTGCCTGAACCCCAGTCTCCAAAATCTGTTCTCTGTATCTATCCTTTGCACCTCAGTCTCCAACCTATGCTCTATGTAGGAGTCCTTCTGCACTCTAGTCTCCAACCTCTGCTGTAGGTAACAGTCCTATTCTGCAGTCTCCAAAATCTGCTCTCTGTAAGGGTCCTTCAGCACCTTAATTTCCAAACTCTGCTTCCTGTAACAGTTTTTCTGCACCTGAGTCTCCAAACTCTACTCTTTGGAACAGTCCTTCTACACCCCAGTCTCTAATTACTGCTCTCTGTAAAAGTCCACCTGTACCTCAGTCTGAAACCTCTGCTCTCCACGATTCTTCTGCACCCCAGTCTCCAACCACTGCTCTCTGTAACAGTCCACCTGCAGCTCAGTCTCCAACCTCTGCTCTGAGTAATATCCTACAGCAACTCAGTCTCCAAACACTGCTCTCTATAACAGTTTTTCTGCACCCCAGTCTCCAACCTCTCCTCTCTTTAACAGGCCTTCTGCAAAAATGTCTCCAAAATCTGCTCTATGCAACGATCATTCTGAAAGCCTGTCTCCAGCCTCTGCTCTCTGCAATGATTCTTCTCCACCCAAGTCTCCAACATCTGCTCTCTGCAACTATCGTTTTGCACCCCAGTGTGCAAACTGCTCTTTGTAACATCCATCTGAACGGAAGTCTCCAACCTCTGCTTGCTGCAACAGTCCTTGTGCAACCCAGTCTACAACAAATGCTCTCTGCAACATTTCTTCTGTACCTCAGTCTAAAAACTCTGCTGTCTGCAATAATCCTTCAGCACCCCAGTCTCCAACCTGTGCTCGTTGTAACAGTCCTTCTGCACCTCAGTCTCCAAACTCTGCTTTCTGCAGCACTACTTCTGCATCCCAGTCTCCAACCTCTGCTCTCTGCAACATTCCTTCTGCTTTCCAGTATAAAACCTGTGCTCTCTGTAAAATTCCATCTGCACCCCAGTCTCCGAACTCTGCTCTTTGTAATGATACTTCTGCACCTCGGACTCAACCTCCACTCTCTGTAACAGTCCTTCTGCACCTCAGTCTCCAAACTCTGCTTCCTGCAACAGTCCTTCTTCACTCAAGTCTCCAACCTCTGCTCTCCACAACATTCCTTCTGCACCTCAGTCTCCAACCTCTGCTCTCTGCAACGATCCTTCTGCACCCCAGTCTCAAACCTCTGCTCGCTAAAACAGTCCTTGTGAACCCCAGTCTCCAACATCTGCTTCCTCCAACAGTTTTTCTGTACCTTAGTCTGAAAATTCTGCTCTTTGCAACAGTCATTCTACACCCTAGTCTCCATACTCTGCTCACACCAATGATCTTTCTGCACCCCATTCTCCAACCTTTGTTTGCTACATCAGTTCTTCTGCACCCCAGTCTCCAACCTCGGCTCTTTGTAACAGTCTTTCTGGACCGCCGTCTCCAACCTCTGTTGTCTGTAAGGGTCCTCATGCACCCCAGAATCCAACCTCTGCTTTCTGTATCAGTCGTTTTGCACCACCGTCTCCAAAGTCTTTCCTCTCTAACAGTCCTTCTGCAACTCAGTCTGCAACCTCTGAATCTGCAACAGTCTTTCTGCACCACAGTATCCATCCTCTACTCTCTGCAACAGTCCTTTTGCATTCCAGTCTCCAACATCTGCTCTCTGCAACAGTAAGTCTCCACCCCAGTCTCCAACCTCTGCTCTCTGTAACAGCCCATCTATACTGCATTATCCAAACTCTGCTCTCGGGAAGGGTACTTCTGCACCTGAGTCTACAACCTCTGCTTTCTCTATCAGTCTTTCTGCACCCCAGTCTCCAAACTGTGCTTTGGGTAACTGTGCTTCTGCACCCTAGTCTCCAACCTCTGCTCTCTGCTACACTCCTTCTGGACCCCTATTTCCAAACTCTACTCTCTGCAACAGTTTTTCTACATTGCAGTCTAAAACCTCTGCTCTCTGCAACAGTCCTTCTGCACGCCAATCTCCAAACTCTACTCTCAGCAACAGTCCTTCTGAACCTCAGTCTCCAACCTCTTCTCTCTGCAACATTCCTTCTGCACCCCAGTATCAAACAATTACTCTCTGTAAAAATCCGTCTGCACCCCAGTCTCCAACCTCTGCTCTTTGTAACGATCCTTCTGCACCTCAGTCTCGAACCTCTGCTTTCTGTAACAGTCCTTCTGCACCTCAGTCTCCAAACTCTTTCCTTGTAAGATCCTTCTGAAACCCAGTCTCCAACGTCTCCTCTCTGTAACAGTCCTTCTGGAACCCAGTCTCTAACCTCTCCTCTTTAAAACAGGCCTTCTGAACGCCAGTCTCCCAACTCTGCTCTCGGTAGCAGGCCTTCTGCACCCCAGTCTCCAAACTCTGCTCTCTATAACAGTCCTTCTGCACCCCAGTCTCCATAATGTGCTCTCTGCAATGATCCTTCTGCACCCCAATCTTCAACCTCTGATCTCGGAAATGGTCCACCTGCACCTCAGTCTCCAAATTCTGCTCTCTGTAAGATGCTTCTGCACCCCTGTATCCAACCTCTGCTCTCTGTTACAGTCCTTCTGCACGCTTGTCTCCAAAATCTTCTCTCTGCAACAGTCATTCTGCACCTTAGCCTTAAAACTCTTCTCTCTGCAACGACCCTTCTGCACCCCAGGCTCCTACCTCGGCTCTCTGTAACAGTCGTTCTGCACCTCAGTCTCCCAACTCTGCTCTCTGCAAGATCCTTCTGCAACCCAGTCTTTAAACTCTGCACTTTGTAAATGTCCTTCTGCACAACAGTCTCTAACTTCTGCTCTATGTAACAGGACTTCTGCAACCCAGTCTCCAAACTCTGCTCTCTGTAAAAGGCTTTCTGCACCCCAGTCTCTAACCTTCTCTCTGCGATGATTCTTCTACACCCCAGTCTCCAATATCTGCTGTCTGCAACAGTCGTTTTGAACCCCAGTCTCCAAACACTGCTCTCTGTAAAATCCATCTGAACCCCAGTATCCAACTTCTGCTCACTGTAACAGTCCTTCTGCACCCCAGTCTCTAAAATATGCTTGCTAAAACATTCCTTCTGCACCCCAGTTTTCAACATCTTCTCTCTGCAACACTCCTTCTGAACCCCAATCTCCAATCTCTGCTCTCTGCAACGATCCTTCTGGACACCAGTCTCCAACCTCTGCTCTCAGCAACAGTTCTTCTGCACCACAGTCTCCAACCTCTGCTCTCTATAAGAGCCTTCTGCACTCTAGTTTGCCCACTCTGCTCTCTATAACATTCCTTCTCCACCCCAGTCTCCAACCTTTGCTCTCTGCAACAGTCCTTCTGCTCCCAGTCTCCGAGATCTGTTCTCTGTAACAGTACTTCTGTTTCGCAGTCTCCAACTTCTACTCTTTGTAAAGGTCCTTCTACAACCCAGTCTCTAACCTCTGCTTTCTGTATCAGTCTGCCTGAACCCCAGTCTCCAAAATCTGTCCTCGGTATCTATCTTTTGCACCTCATTCTCTAACCTATGCTCTATGTAAGAGTCCTTCTGCACTCCAGTCTCCAACCTCTGCTCTAGGTAACAGTCCTATACCACAGTCTCCAAAATCTGCTCTCTGTAAGGGTCCTTCAGCACCTTAATTTCAAAACTCTGCTTCCTGTAACAGTTTTTCTGCACCTGAGTCTCCAAACTCTGCTCTCTGTAACAGTCCTTCTACACCCCAGTCTCCAATCACTGCTCTCTGTAAAAGTCCACCTGTACCTCAGTCTGAAACTTCTGCTCTCCACGATTCTTCTGCACCCCAGTCTCGAACCATTGCTCTTTGTAAGATCCTTCAGCAACTCAGTCTCCAAACACTGCTCTTTATAACAGTCCTTCTGCACCCCAGTCTCCAACATCTCCTCTCTGTAACAGGCCTTCTGCACAAATGTCTCCAAACTCTGCTCTATGCAACGATCATTCTGCACGCATGTCTCCAACCTCTGCTCTCTGCAATGATTCTACTAAAAACCAGTCTCCAACCTCTCATCTCTGAAACAGTCCTTCTGCACCTCAGTCTTCAACCTCTGCTCTCTGTAATAGGCCTTCTTCACCCCAGTCTCCAACGTCTGCTCTCTGCAGAGACCTTCTGCACCAGAGTCACTAACCTCTGATCTCTGTAACAATCCTTCTGCACCTCCGTCTCCAAACTCTGTTCTCTGCCCGAGTCCTTCTGCAAATCAGTCTCCAACCTCTACTCTCTGTAACAGTCCTTCTGCACCTCAGTCTGCAACCACTGCTCTCTCTAAGATTCTTCTGCAACCCAGTCTCCAAACTCTGCTCTCTGTTACAATGATTCTGCACACCAGTCTTGAACCTCTGCTCTCTGCAATGATCATTCTTCACCAAAGTCTCCAACCTATGCTGTCTGCAAGAGTCCTCTGCACACCAGTTTCCAACATCTGCTCTCTGCATCAGTCCTTCTGCACCTCAGTCTTAAAACTCTGCTCTCTGAAAAGACCCTTCTACACCCAATCTCCGACTTTTGCTCTCTGTAACAGTCCTTTGCACCTCATTCTCCTAACTCTGCTCTTTGTAAGATCCTTCTACAACCCAGTCTTTAAACTCTGCACTCTGTAACAGTCCTTCTGCACAACAGTCTCCAAACTCTGCTCTCTGTAACAGGACTTCTGCAAGCCAGTCTTCAATCTCTGCTCTCTGAAAGAGGCCTTCTGCACCCCATTCTCCAACCTCTTCTCTCTACACGATTCTTCTCCACCCAAGTCTCCAACCTCTGCTTTCTGCAACAGTGCTTTTGCACACCAGTCTCCAAACTCTGCTCTCTGTAAGATCCATCTCAACCCCAGTCTCCAACCTCTGCTCTCTGTAACAGTCCTTCTGCACCCCAGTCTCCAACATATGCTCTCTGCAACATTCCTTCTGCAGCCCAGTCTCCAAACTCTGCTCTCTGAAACAGTTCTTCTGCAGCCCAATCTCGAACCTCTGCTCTCTGCAACAGTCCTTCTTCACCTCAGTTTCCTACCTCTGCTCTCTGTAACAGTCCTTTGCACTCCAGTCTCCAACCTCTGCTCTCTGTAACAGTCCTTCTGCACCCCAGTCTCCAACCTCTGCTCCCTGCAACCGTACATCTGCACCTCAGTCCTTGAATTCTGCTTTCTGCAACGATCCTTCTGGTCCCCAGTCTCCAACCTCTGCTTTCTCGAAGAGTCATTCTGCACCAATATCTCCAACCTCTGCTCTCTGTAAAATTCTTCTGCACTCCTGTTTCCAAACTCTGCTCTCTCTAACATTCCTTCTCCAAACCAGTCTTGAAACTCTTCTTTCTGCAAGTGTCTGGCAGCACCCCAGTCTCCAACCTCTGTCCTCTGCAACAGTCCTTCTGCTCCCTAGTCTCCAACATCTGCTCTCTGTAACAGTCCTTCGAGAAATCCAGTCTCAGAACTTTGCTTTCTGTATCAGTTCTTCTGAACACCAGTCTCAAAATTCTGCTCTCTGTATCTGTCCTTCTGCACCTCAGTCTCCAGTCTGTGCTCTCTGTAACATTCCTTCTCACCCCAGTCTCCAAACTCTGCTCTCTGTAAGAGTTTTTCTATACCGCAGTCTCCAAACTATGGTCTTTGAAACGGTCCTTCTGCACCTCAATTTCCAACCTCTGCTTTCTATAACAGTCTTTCTGCACCTCAGTCTCCAACCTCTGCTCTCTGCAACAGTCCTTCTGCTCCAAGTCGCTGAGATCTGTTCTCTTTAACAGTCCTTCTGTTTCGTAGTCTCCAACCTCTGCTGTTTGTAAAGGTGCTTCTACACCCCATTCTCCAAACTCTGCTTTCTGTATCAGTCTGCCTGAACCCCAGTCTCCAAAATCTGTTCTCTGTATCTATCCTTTGCACCTCAGTCTCCAACCTATGCTCTATGTAGGAGTCCTTCTGCACTCTAGTCTCCAACCTCTGCTGTAGGTAACAGTCCTATTCTGCAGTCTCCAAAATCTGCTCTCTGTAAGGGTCCTTCAGCACCTTAATTTCCAAACTCTGCTTCCTGTAACAGTTTTTCTGCACCTGAGTCTCCAAACTCTACTCTTTGGAACAGTCCTTCTACACCCCAGTCTCTAATTACTGCTCTCTGTAAAAGTCCACCTGTACCTCAGTCTGAAACCTCTGCTCTCCACGATTCTTCTGCACCCCAGTCTCCAACCACTGCTCTCTGTAACAGTCCACCTGCAGCTCAGTCTCCAACCTCTGCTCTGAGTAATATCCTACAGCAACTCAGTCTCCAAACACTGCTCTCTATAACAGTTTTTCTGCACCCCAGTCTCCAACCTCTCCTCTCTTTAACAGGCCTTCTGCAAAAATGTCTCCAAAATCTGCTCTATGCAACGATCATTCTGAAAGCCTGTCTCCAGCCTCTGCTCTCTGCAATGATTCTTCTCCACCCAAGTCTCCAACATCTGCTCTCTGCAACTATCGTTTTGCACCCCAGTGTGCAAACTGCTCTTTGTAACATCCATCTGAACGGAAGTCTCCAACCTCTGCTTGCTGCAACAGTCCTTGTGCAACCCAGTCTACAACAAATGCTCTCTGCAACATTTCTTCTGTACCTCAGTCTAAAAACTCTGCTGTCTGCAATAATCCTTCAGCACCCCAGTCTCCAACCTGTGCTCGTTGTAACAGTCCTTCTGCACCTCAGTCTCCAAACTCTGCTTTCTGCAGCACTACTTCTGCATCCCAGTCTCCAACCTCTGCTCTCTGCAACATTCCTTCTGCTTTCCAGTATAAAACCTGTGCTCTCTGTAAAACTCTGTCCGCACACCAGTCTCCGTACTCTGCTATTTGTTTTTCTACATTGCAGTCTAAAACCTCTGCTCTCTGCAACGATCCTTCTGCACTTCAGTCTCCAATCTCTGCTCTCTGCAACGATTCTTCTGCACACCATGCTCAAGCCTCTGCTAACTGCAACAGTCCTTGTGAACCCCAGTCTCCAACAGTGGCTTCCTGCAACAGTTCTTCTGCACCTCAGTCTCCAACCTCTGCTCTCTACAAAGGTGCTTCTGCACCCTAGTCTCCAACCTGTGTTCTCTGCAAAAGTCTTTCTCCACCCCAGTCTCCAAACTCTTCTCTCTTTAACAGTCTTTTTGCACCCCATTCTCCAACATCTCCTTTCTCCATAAGTCCTCATGCACTCCAGTCTCCAACCTCTGCTCTCTTTAACAGTCTTTCTGCACCTCAGTCTCCAACCTCTGCTTTCTGCAAGAGTCCTTTTGCACCCCCGTCTCCAATCTCTGCTCTCTGCAACATTCCTTCTGAACCCGAGTCTCCTACCTGTGCTTTCTGTAAAAGTCCTTCTGCACTCCAGTCTCAAACCTATTCTCTCTGTAACGATGCTTCTGCACCCCAGTCTCTGAACTCTGCTCTCTGCAATGATCTTTCTGCACCTCAGTCTCCAACTTCTGCTCTCTACAACGATCCTTTTGCACCCCAGTCTCAAATATCTGCACTGTGTAACAGTCTTTCTACACCTCAGTCTCCAACCTCTGCTCTCTGCAACAGTCTTTTTGCACCCCAATATTTAACATCTGCTCTCTTCAACAGTCTTTCTATACCCCACTCTCCAACCTCTGCTCTCTTAAACAGTCCTTCTGAACCCCACTCTCCAACCTCTACTCTCTCTAACAGTCCTTCTGCACCTCAGTCTCCAAACTCTGCTCTCTGAAAGAATCTTCTGCAACCCAGTAACCAAACTCTGCTCTCTGTGACAGTTTTAATGCTCCCCAGTACCAAACTTTGCTCTCTGTAAGAGGCCTTCTGCACCACAGTCATAAACCTCTGCTCTCTGCAACGATCCTTCTACACAACAGTCTTTAACCTCTGCTCTCAGCAACGGTCCTTATGCACCCCACTTTCCAAACTCTGCTCTCCACAACAGTCCTTCTCTACCCCAGTCCCCAACCTCAGCTCTTTGAAAGATCCTTCTGCACCAAAGTCTCCAAACTCTACTCTCTGTAACAGTCCTTCTGCACCCCAGTATAAAACCTATACTCTCTGTAACAATCCTTCTGCACATTAGTCTTTATCCTCATCTCTCAGCAACGGTCCTTATGCACCCCAGTTTCCAACTTCTGTTCTTTGCAACAGTCCTTCTGCACCACACTCTGCATCATCTACTTTCTTTATGAGTC
Source organism: Ictidomys tridecemlineatus (assembly GCF_052094955.1). Taxonomy (NCBI): domain Eukaryota; kingdom Metazoa; phylum Chordata; class Mammalia; order Rodentia; family Sciuridae; genus Ictidomys; species Ictidomys tridecemlineatus. The sequence continues at coordinate 90,840 of NW_027521199.1, forward strand.
CTTGTGTACTGCAGTCTCCAACCTCTGCTCTCTGCAACGGTCATTCTGGACTCCAATATCACACCTCTGCTTTCGTATCAGTCCTTCTGCACCCCAGTCTCCAAACTCTGCTCTCTGTAACATTCCTTCTGCACCTCAGTCTTTAATCTCTGCTCTCTTTATCAGTTCTTCTGCACCCCTGTTTCTAAACTCTGCTCTCTGAAACAGTCCTTCTGCACCTCAATATTCAACAACTGCTTTCTGCACCAGTCCTTCTACACCCAAGTCTCCAAACTCTGCTCTCTGGAAAAGTCCTTCTATACCCCAGTCTCCATAATCTGCTCCCTGCAACAATCCTTTTGCACCTCAGTCTCCAACGTCTGCTTTGCAACAGTCTCTCTACAACCCAGTCTCCAACCTCTTGTCTCTGGAAGATCCTTCTGTACCCAGTTTCCAAATTCTGCAATCTGTAACATTCCTTCTGTACCCCAGTCTCCAACCTCTGCTCTCTGCAACAATTCCTCTGCACCCCAGTCTTCAACTTCTGCTCTCTGTAACAGTCCTTCTGTACTGCAGTCTCCAACCTCTGCTGTCTGTAACAGTCTTTCTGCACCCGAGTCTCCAAAATCTGCATAATGTATCAGTCATTCTGCACACGAGTGTCCAACCTCTGCTCTCTGTAAGAGTCTTTCTGCACCTCAGAATCCAACCTCTTTTCTCTGCAAAAGTACTTCTGCGCCCCAATCTCCAACCTCTCCTCTCTGCAACAGTCCTTCTGCAACTCAGTGTCCAAACTCTGCTCTCTGTAGGATCCTTCTGCAACCCAGTCTCCAACCCCTACTTTCTGCAATGGTCCTTCTGCACCTCAGACTCCAACCTGTGTTCTCTGCAACAGTCCTTCTACACCCCAGTCTCCATATTCTGCTGGCACCACCGATCCTTCTGCATCCAAGTCTCCTAAATCTGCTCTCTGCAACAGTCGTTCTCCACCTCAGTCTCCAAACCCTGCTCTCTGCAACAGTCCTTCTGCACCCTAGTCTCCAACCTCTGTTTTCTGTATCAGTCCTTCTGCCCCCCAGGAACCAACCTCTGCTCTCTTTACAGTCCTTCTTCACCTCAAACTCCAAACTCTGCTTTCTGCAACCGTCCTTCTGCACGCCAGTCTCCAACATCTGCTCTCTGCAATGATCTTTCTGCACCCTGCTCTCTGTAACAGTCCTTCTGTACCGCAGTCTCAAACCGCTGTTCTCCGTAAGGGTCCTTATGCACCCCAGTATCCAACCTCTGCTTTCTGTATCAGTCGTTTTGCACAACAGTATCAAAACTCTGCCCTCTGTAACAGTCCTTCTGCAAATCAGTCTGCAACCTCTGCTCTCTGCAACAGTCCGTCTGCACCCCAGTCTCCATCCTCGGCTCTCTGCAACAGTCCTTTTGCACCCCAGTCTCCAACATGTGCTCTCCGCAACAGTCCTTCTCCACCCCAGTCTCCAACCTGTGCTCTCTATAACAGTCCTTCTGTACTGCTTTCTCCAACCTCTTCTCTCTGTAAGGGTACCTATACACCCGAGTGTTTAACCTCTGCTTTATGTATCAGTCCTTCTGCACCCCAGCCCAGTCTCCAACCTGTGCACTGTATAACTGTCCCTCTGCACCTTAGTCTCCAACCTGTGCTCTCTGCTACATTCCTCCTAGACCCCAGTCTCCATCCTCTGCTCTCTGTAATAATCCTTCTGCACCTCAGTCTCCAACCTCTGCTCTTTGCAACGGTCTTTCTGCACCTGAGTCTCCAACCTCTACTCTCTGTAATAGTTCTTCTACACTTCAGTCTCCAACTTTTGCTCTATGTAAGATCCTTCTGCAACCCAGTGTTCAAACTCTGCTCTCTGTAACAGTTTTTCTGCACCTCACTCTACAAACTCTGCTCTCTGTATAAGACCTTCTGCACCCCAGTCTCCAAGAACTGATCTATGTATCAGTCATTCTGCACCCCAGTGTCCAACCTCTTCTCTCTGCAACGATCACTCTGCACCCCAGTCTCCAACCCCTGCTCGCTGCAACAGTCCTTGTGCACCCCAATCTTCAAGATCTGCTCTCTGAAACAGTTCTTCTGTACCTCAGTCTGAAAACTCTGCTCTCTGCAATAATCCTTCTGCACCCGAGTCTCCAACCTCTGCTCTGTGTAACAGTCCTTCTGTACCTCAGTCTTCAACTTCTGCTCTGTACCAGTCCTGCACCCCTGTCTCCCACATCTACTCTCTTTAACTGCAACGTTCTCTGCAACGATACTTCTGCACCCCAGTCTCCAAACTCTGCTCTCTGTAAATCTCCTGTTCCACCTCAGTCTCCAACCTCTGCTCTCTGTAAAATCCTTCTGCAACCCTGTCTCCAAACTCTGCTCTCTGTTACAGTAATTCTGCACCCCAGTCTCTAACCTATGCTCTCTGTCACAGTCTTTCTAAACCCCAGTTTCCAACCTCTGCTCTCTGCAACAGTCCTTCTGCACCCCAGTATTCAGCTTCTGTTCTCTGTAACAATGCTTCTGAACCTCAGTTCCCAAACACTGACCGCTGCAATGGTCCTACTGTACCCGAGTCTATAGCCTCTGCTCTCTGCAATGATCCTTTTGCACCCCAGTTCCAAACCTCTGCTCTCTGCAACAGTCCTTCTGACATCAGTATGAAAACTCTGCTATCTGCAAGGATCCTTGTGCACCACAGTCTCTAAATTCTGCTTTCTGAAACAGTTATTCTGCAACTCAGTCTCCAACCTCTACTCTCTGTAACAGTCGTTCTGCACCCCATTCTCCATCCTCTGCTCTCTGTAAGATCTTTCTACACCCCAGTTTCCTAACTCTGCTCTCTGTAACATTCCTTTTTCACCCCAGTCTCCAACCTCTGCTCTCTTCAACAGTTCTTGTGCCAGACAGTCTCCAACATTTGTTCTCGGCAACAGTCCTTCTGCACCCCAGTCTCCAAACTCTGCTCTGGGTATCATTTCTTCTGCACCTCAGTCTCCAACCTCTGCTATATGTAAGATCTTTCTGCAACCCAGTGTCCAAACTCTGCTCACTGTAACAGTCCTTCTGCACCTCAGTCTCAAACCTCTGCTCTGTGCAACAGTTCGTCTGCACCGCAGTCTCCAACCTCTTCTCTCTGAAAGATCTTTCTGCACCCCAGTGTCCTAACTCTGATCTCCGAAACAGTCCTTTTTCACCCCAGTCTGCAACCTCTGCTAACTGTAACAATCCTTCTGCACCTCAGTCTCCAACATCTGCTCTCTGCAACGGTCCTTCTGCACCCTATTCTCCAACCTTTGTTGTCTGCAAGAGTCCTTCAGCATGTCAGTCTCCAACCTCTGCTCCCTGCAAAAATTCTTCTGCACCCCAGTCTCCAACCATTTCTCTCGGCAACACTTCTTCTGCACCTCAGTCTTCAACCTCTGCTCTATGTAAGATCCTTGTGCCACCCAGTCTCCAATCTCTGCTCTCTGTAACAGTCCTTCTGCACTCCAGTCTCCAACATCTGCTCTCTGCTACAGTCCTTCTGAACCTCAGTGTCCAAACTCTGCTTTCTGCAATGAGCCTTCTGAACCCGTCTCCAACGTCTGCTCTCTGAAAGATTCTTCTGACCCCAGTTTTCAAACTCTGCTCTCTGTAATATTCCTTCTCCACGCCAGTCTCCAAACTCTGCTTTCTGCAACGGTCCTGCTGCACACCAGTCTCCAACCTCTGTACTCTGCAACACTCCTTCTGCTCCCCAGTCTCCAAACTCTGCTCTCTGTAACAGTCTTTCTGTACAGCAGTCTCCAAATTCTGCTCTCTGTAAAGGTCCTTTTGCAAGCCAGTCTCCAACCTCTGCTTTCTATGTCCGTCCTTCTATACCTCAGTCTCCAACCTCTGCTCTCTGCAAAAGTCCTTCTGCATCCCATTCTCCATTTTCTGCTCCCTGAAACAGTCATTCTGAACAACAGTTTCCAACATCTGCTCTCTGAAAATGTTTTTGGGTACCCCAGTCCCCAACCACTGCTCTCTGCAACAGTCCCTCTGTACTGCAATCTCCAAATTCTGCTCTCTGTAACAAAACTTCTACACCCCAGTCTCCAACATCTGCTCTCTGCAAAAGTCCTTCTGATCCTCAATCTGAAAATTTTGGTCTCTGCAACAATCCTTCTGCACCCCAGACTTCAACATTTGCTCTCTGTAACAGTCTTTCTGCACCTCAGTTTCAAATCTCTGCTCAATGTAAGATCCTTCTGCAACACAGTCTCCAAAATTTGCTCCCCTTAACAGTCCTTCTGCACCTCAGTCTCCAACCCCTGCTCTCTATAACAGTTGATCTACACCTCAGTCTGAAACCTCTTCTCTCTGCAGGATCCATCTGAATCCCAGTCTCCAGACACTGCTCTCTGTAACAATCCTCCTGCACCTCAGTCTCAAAACTCTGCTGTTTGTAAGAACCTTCTGCCACTCAGTCCCTATCTCTGCTCTCTATAACAGTCCATCTGCACCCGAGTCTTCTACCTGTGCTCTCTGTAACAAGCCTTCTGCACCCCAGTCTCCAACCTCTTCTCTCTGCAACGATTATTCTACACCTCAGTCTCCAACATCTGCTCTCTGTAAGATCCTTCTCCAATCCAGTCTCCCAACTCTTCCCTCTCTAACAGACCTTCTGCACCCCTTCTTGGAACTCTTCTCTTAGTAACAGGCCTTCTGCACCCTAGTCTCCAAATTCTGTTCTCTATAACAAGCCTTCTCCACCCCAGTCTCTAACCTCTGCTCTCTGCAACAGTCCTTCTGCACCTCAGTCTTAATATGCTGTTCTCTGCTACGATTCTTTTGCAACTCAGTCTCCAAATTCTGCTCTCTGTAACAGTCCTTCTGCACCTGGGTCCCCAACATCTGCCCTCTGTTTGATCCTTCTTTAACCCAGTCTCTAAACTCTGTAATCTGTAGCAGTCCTTCTGGAGCCCTTCTCCACACTCTGTTCTCCGTTGCAGGCGTTCTGCACCCCAGTCTCCAACCTCTGCTCTCTGTTACACTCTTTTTGCACCTCAGTCTCCAACCTCTGCTCTCTGCAATGATCATTCTGCACCCTAGTCTCCAAAGTCTCCTGTCCTCAACAGTCCTTCTGAAACTCTGTCTCCAAATTTTGCTCTCTGCAACAGTCTTTTTTCACCCAAGTCTCCACATCTGCTCTCTTCAACAGTCCTTCTACACCCCAGTCTTCAACCTCTGCTCTCTGTAACAACTCTTCTGCACCCCAGTCTCCAATTTCTGCTCTCTGTAACAGTCCTTCTGCCCCATATACTCCAACGTGTGCTCTCTGTTACAGTCTTTATATACCGCAGTCTCCAAACTCTGCTCTCTATAACGGTCCCTGTGTACCCCAATTTCCAACCTCTGCTTTCTGTAATAGTCCTTCTGCACCTCAGTCTGAAACCTCTGCTCTCTGCACTATCCTTCTGCACCCCAGTCTCCAATCACTGCTCTCTGTAACATTCGTCCTGCACCACAGTCACCAACCATTGCTCTCTGTAAGATCCTTCTGCAACCCAGCCTTAAAAGTCTGCTCTCTATAACAGTCCTTCTGCAACCCAGTCTCCAACCTTTGCTCTCTGTAGCAGGCCTTATGCACCACAGTCTCCAAACTCTGCCCTCTGAAACAATCCTTCTGCACTCCAGTCTGTAACCTCTGCTCTTTGTAACAGTCCTTCTGCACCCCAGTCTCACACCTCTATTTTCTGTATCATAATTCTTTACCCCAGGCTCAGACGTCTGCTCTGTGTTACCGTCCATCTGCATCTCAGTCTCCAACGTCTGCTCTCTGCAACAGTCCTTCTGCACCCCAGTTTTAACCTCTGCTTTCTGAAACATTCCTTCTGCACCCCAGTCTCCAACTTGTGCTCTCTGTAACAGTCTTTCTGCACCGCAGTCTCCCACCTCTTCTCTCTGTAACGATCCTTCTGCAGCCCAGTCTCCACCTCTGCTCTTTTCAAAGATTCTTCTACACCTCGGTCTCCAACTTCTGCTCTCTTAAACGATCGTTCTGCACCCGAGTCTCCAACCTCTGCTCTCTGTAACTGTCTTTCTGTACCTAAGACTCCAACCTCTGCTCTCTGCAAACGTTATTCTGCACACTTGTCTCAAAACTCTGCTCTCTGCAATGATCCTTATGCATCGCAGTCTCCAACATCTGCTCTCTGCAACTGTCTTTCTGTACCCCAGGCTCCAAAGTCTCCTTTCCTTAACACTCCTTCTGCACTACAGTCTCCAACCTCTGTTCTCTGTAAGTTCGTTCTGCACCCCAGTTTCCAAACTCTGCTCTCTTTAACATTCCTTCTCCAACTCAGTCTAAAACCTCTGCTTTCTTCAACGGTCCTGCTGCAACCCAGTCTCCAACATCTGTTCTCTGCATCAGTCTTTCTACTCCCAAGTCTCAAACCTCTTCTCTCTGTAACAGTCTTTCTGTACCGCAGTCCCCAACATCTGCTCTCTGTAACGGTCCTTCTGCACCCCAGTCTCAAAACTCTGCTTTCTGTATAAGTTTTTCTGAACCATGGTTTCCAACCTCTGCTCTCTGTAACAGTACTTTTGCACCTCTGTCTCAAACCTCTGAACTCTGCAACCTTACTTCTGCACCCCATTCTCTAACCTCTGCTCTCTGTAAAAGTTTTTCTGCACCCAATTCTATAACCCCTGCTCTATGCAACAGTCCTTCTGTACCACAGTTTCCAACCTCTGCTCTCTGTACCGGTCCTTCTGCACCCCATTCTCAACCTCTGCGTTCTGTATCGGTAATTCTTCACCCCAGTCTCAAAACTTTTCTCTCTGTAACATTCTTTCTGCACCTCAGTCTCCAACCTCTGCATCTGCAAAAGTTCTTCTGCACCCCAGTCTCCAAACTCTGCTCCCTGCAAGAGTTCTTCTGAAACCCAGTCTCCAACATCTGCACTCTGAAACAGTTCTTCTATAAACCATTCTGCAACCTCTGCTCTCTGTAACAGTCCTCGTGTATTGCAGTCTCCGAACTCTGCTCTCTGCACCGGTCCTTCTGCATCCCAGTCTCCAAACTCTACTTTCTGTATAAGTCCTTCTGAATCCCAGTCTCCAACCTAAGCTCTCTGTAGCAGTCCTTATGCACTTCAGTCTCCAAATTCTGCTCTCTGCAACAGTCCTTCTGAACCCAAGTCTCCAACACCTGCTCCCTGCAACAGTTCTTCTTCACCCAATTCTCCAACCTCTGCTATCTGTAACAGTCTTTCTGCACCTCAGTCTCCAACCTCGGCTCTCCGTACCAATCCTTCTGAACCTCTGTCTCCACCTCTGCTCTCTGCAATGTTCCTTCTGCACCTCAGTCTTCAACCTCTACGCTCTGTAACAGTCCTTCTGCACCTCAGTCTCCAACCTCTGCTCTCTGTATCTTTCTGAAACCCAGTCTCCAAACTCTGCCCTCTGTGACATTCGTTCTGCATCCCTTCACCAAATTCTGCTCTGTGTAACAGGCCTTCTGCATCGCAGTCTCCAACCTCTGTTTTCTGTAACAGTCCTTCTGCACCCCAGTCTCAAAACCTCTGCTCTCTACAAAGATGCTTCTGCACCACAGTCTCAAACCTCTGTAATCTCAAACAGTCCTTCTGAACCTCAGTCTAAAAACTCGGTTCTCTGCAACGATTTTTCTGCACCCCTGTGTCTAAACTCTGCTCTCTGTAACAGTCCTGTTCCACCTCAGTCTCCAACCTCTGCACTCTGTAAGATCCTGCTGCAACCCTGTCTCCAAACTCTGCTCTCTGTAACACTTCTTCTGCACCCAGTCTCCAACCTCTGCTCACTGTAACAGTCCTTCTGCAACTCAGTCTCCAAACTCTGCTCTTTGTAACATTCCTTCTCTACCCCATTTCCAACCTCTGTTCTCGGCAACAGTCCTTCTGCTCCCCAGTCTACAAACTCTGCTCTGGGTATAATTTCTTCTGCTCCTCAGTCTCCAACCTCTGCTTTATGTAAGATCTTTCTGCATCTCAGTCTCCAAACTCTGCTCTCTGTAACAGTCCTTCTGCACCCCAGTCTCCAACATCTCCTCTCCTTAACACTCCTTCTCCAACCCAGTCTCCAACCTCTGCTTTCTTTAAAGGTCCTGCTGCAAACCAGTCTCCAAACTCTGTTCTCTGAAACAGTCCTTCTGCTCCGCAATTTCCAATCTCTGCTCTTTGTAACAGTCCTTCTGTACTGCAGTATTCAATTTCTGCACTCTTTAATGGTCTTTCTCCACCCTAGTCTCCAACCTCTGCTTTCTGTATCAGTCCTTCTGCACCACAGTCTCCTAACTCTGCTCTCTGTTACTGTCCTTCTGCACCTTAGTCTCCAAACTCTGCTTTCTGTAAGATCCTTCTGCAACCAAGTCTCCAAACTCTGCTCTCCATAACAGTCCTTCTGCACACCAGTCTCAAACCTCTGCTCTCTGCAACGATCCTTCTTCACACCAGTCTCCAACCTCTGCTCTCTGCAACAGTCATTCTGCAACCCAGTCTCCAAAATCGGCTCTCTGCAACAGTCCTTCTGCACCTCAGTCAAATCTCTGATCTCTGCAAGACCACCCTGCACCCCACTCTCTTTCCTCTGCTCTCTGTAAAAGTCCTTCTGAACCTCAGTCTCATACCTCTGCTCTCTGTAAGATCCTTCTGCATCAATGTCTTCAAACTATGCTCTCTGTAACAGTCTTTCTACACAACAGTCTCTAACCTCTGCTCTCTGTAACAGGACTTCTGCAACCCAGTCTCCAACCTCTGCTCTCTGTAACAGGCCTTCTGCACCCCAGTCTCCAACCTCTGCTCTCTGCAACAGTCCTACTGCACCCCAGTCTTCATCTTCTGTTCTCTGTAACAATCCTTCTGCACCTCAGTTCCCAAACTCTGACCTCTGCAATTGTCCTTCTGCACCAAAGTCTCTAACCTCTGCTTTCTGCAACCATCCTTTTGCACCCTTGTCTCTAACCTCTGCTCTCTGCAAATGTCTTTCTGAACCCCAGTCTCCAACATCTGCTCTCTGCAACAGTCTTTCTACACCTCAGTCTGAAAACTCTGCTCTCTGCAATGATCCTTGTGCACACCAGACTCTAAACTCTGCTTTCTGTATTAGTCTTTCTGAACCACAGTCTCCAACCTCTGGTCTATGCAATAGTCTTTCTGCAACCCAGTCTCCAACCCCTGCTGTCTGCAAGAATCATTCTGCAGCCCAGTCTCCAACATCTTTTTTCTTTATCAGTCCTGGACCACAGTCTCCAAAATCTGCTCTCAGTAACAGTCCTTCTGCACCTCAGTCTCCAACCTCTGCTCGCTTCAACAGTCCTTCTGCACTCCAGTGTCCAACCTCTGCTCTCCACAACAATCCTTCTGCACCCCAGTCTCCAACGTCTGCTCTCTATTACAGTCTTCCTGCATCTCAGACTTCAATCACTGCTCACTGTAAGATTCTTCTGCACCCTAGTCTCCAACCTCTGCTCTCTTTAACAGTCTTTCTGCACTTCAGTCTCCAACCTCTTGTTTCTGCAACAGTCCTCCTGCACCCCCGTCTCCACCCTCTGCTCTCTGCAACATTCCTTCTGCACCCGAGTCTCCTACCTGTGCTCTCTGTAAAAGACCTTCTGCACAACAGTCTCAAAGGTCTGCTCTCTGTAACGATGCTTCTGCACCCCAGTCTCTTACCTCTGCTCTCTGCAATGATCTTTCTGCACCGCAGTCTCCAACTTCTGTTCTCTGCAACGATCATTTTGCACCCCAGTCTCAAACATCTGCACTCTGTAACAGTCCTTCTATAGCTCAGTCTTCAACCTCTGCTCTCTGCAACAGTGTTTTTGCACCACAATCTCCAACATCTGCTCTCTTCAACAGTCTTTCTATACCCCAGTTTTCAACCTCTGTTCTCTTAAACAATCTTTCTGCACCCCACTCTCCAACATCTGCTTTCTGTATCAGTCCTTCTGAAACTCAGTCTCCAAACTCTGCTCTCTGAAAGAATCTTCTGCAACCTAGTCTCCAAACTCTGCTCTCTGTAACAGTCTTTCTGCTCCTCAGTACCAAACTCTGCTCTCTGTAACAGGCCTTCTTCACACCAGTCTCAAATCTCTGCTCTCTGTAAGAGTCCTTCTGCACCCCAGTCATCAACCTCTACTCTCTGCAACAATCCTTCTGCACATCAGTCTTTAACTTCTGCTCTAAGCAACGATCCTTATGCACCCCAGTTTCCAAACTCTGCTCTTCGCAACAGTCCTTCTGTACCCCAGTCCCCAACCTCAGCTCTCTGAAAGATCCTTTTGAACCCAAGTCTTCAAACTCTACTGTCTGAAACAGTCCTTCTGCACCCCAGTCTTCAACCTATGCTCTCTGTAACAATCCTTCTGCACATTAGTCTTTATCCGCTGCTCTCAACAATGGTCCTTATGCACCCCAGTCTCCAACTTCTGTTCTCTGCAACAGTCCTTCTGCACCACAGTCTGCATCATCTGCTCTCTGTAACAGTCCTTCTGTCCTGCAGTCCCCAACCTCTGATCTCTGTATCTTTTCTTCTGGACCCCAGTATCTCACCTCTCCTTTCGGTATCAGTCCTTCTGTACCCCAGTCTCCAAACTATGCTCTCTATAACATTCCTTCTGCACCCCTGTTTCCAAACTCTGCTCTCTGAAACACTCCTTCTACATCCCAGTCTCCAACCTCTGCTCTCTGGAAGATCCATCTGTACCCAAGTTTTCAAATTCTGCTCTCTGTAACATTTCTTCTGCACCCCAGTCTCCAAATTCTGCTATCTGCAACAGTCTTCTGCACCTAAGTATCCAAATTTTACTCTCTTCAAAAGTCCTTCTGCACCCATGTCTCCAACACCTGCTCCCTGCAACAGTCCTTCTTCACCCCAGTTTCAAACCTCTGCTATCTTCAACAGTCCTTCTCCACCCCAGTCTCCAAACTCTTCTCTTTGTAATAGTCCTTCTGCACCTCAGTCTCCAAATTATACTCTCTTCAACAGTCCTTCTTCACCCAAGTCTCCAACATCTGCTCTCTGCAACAGTCTTTCTACACCCCAGTCTTCAACCACTGCTCTCTGTAACAGTACTTCTGCACCATATTCTCCAACCACTGCTCTCTGTTAAAGTCTTTGTATACTGCAGTCTCCAACCTTTGCTCTCTGTAACGGTCCCTGTGCACCCCAATTTCCAACCTTTGTTTCTGTAACAGTCCTTCTGCACCTCAGTCACCAAACTCTGCTCTCTGTAACCGTCCTTCTGCACATAAGTCTCCATCTTCTGCTCTCTGTAACAGTCCTTCTGCACCTCAGGCTGAAACCTCTATTCTCTGCAAGATCCTTCTGCATTGCAGTCTCCAACCACCACTCTCTGTAACAGTCGTCCTGCACCTCAGTCACCAACCTTTGCTCTCTGTAATATCCTTCTGCAACCCAGCCTCAAAACTCTTCTTTATAACAGTCCTTCTGCAACCCAGCCTCAAAAGTCTGCTCTCTATAACAGTCCTTCTGCACGCCAGTCTCCAACCTCTGCTCTCTTGAACGGTCCTTCTGAACCCCAGGCTCCCACCTCAGCTTTCTGTATCATAATTCTTCACCCCAATCTCCAACGTCTGCTCTGTGTAACAGTCCTTCTGCATCTCAGTCTCCAAACTCTGCTCTCTCCAACAGTCCTTCTGCACCCCAGTCTCCAACCTCTGCTTTCTGGAACATTCTTTCTGCACCCCAGTCTTTAACCTGTTTTCTCTGTAATAGTCCTTCTGCACCCCAGTCTTCCACTTCCGCTTTCTGTAACGATCCTTCTGCAGCCCAGTCTCCACCTCTGCTCTCTGCAACGATTCTTCTGCAACTCCGTCTCCAACTTCTGCTGTCTTCAACGATCCTTCTGCACCTCATTCTTCAATCTCTGCTCTCTGTAACAGTTTTTGTGCTCCTCAGTCTCCAACCTCTGCTCTCTGCAACCGTCCCTATGCACCCAAGTCTCAAACCTCTGCTCTCTGCAACGATCCTTCTGCACCCCAGGCTCCAACGTCTCCTCTTCTTAACAGTCCTTCTGCACCCCAGTCTCCAAACTTTGTTCTCTGTAAGTTCCTTCTGCACTCCAGTTTCCAAACTCTGCTCTCTGTAACATTCCTTCTCCAACCCAGTCTCCAACCTCTGCTTTCTTTAACGGTCCTTCTGCAACCCAGTCTCCAACCTCTGTTCTCTAAAACAGTCTTTCTGCTACACAATTTCCAATTTCTACTCTCTGTAACAGTCCTTCTGTACCGCAGTCTCCAACTTCTGCACTCTGTTATGGTCCTTCTGCACCCTAGTCTCCAACCTCTGCTTTCTGTATCAGTCCTTCTTTACCACAGTCTTCAAACTCTGCTCTCTGTTAAAGTCCTTCTTCATCTCAGTCTCCAAACTCTTCTTTCTGTAAGATCCTTCTGCAACCAAGTCTCCAAACTCTGCTCTCCGTAACAGTCCTTCTGCACACCAGTCTCAAACCTCTGCTCTCTGCAACGATCCTTCTTCACCCCAGTCTCCAACCTCTGCTCTTTGCAACAGTCATTCTGAACCCCAGTCTCCAACATCTGCTCTCTGCAACAGTCCTTCTGCACCTAAGTCTGAAAACTCTTCTCTCTGCAAGGATCTTTGTGCACCCCAGTCTTCAAAATCTGCTTCCTGTAACAGTCCTTCTGCACCTCAGTCTCCAACTTCTGCTCTCTGCAATAGTTATTCTGAACCCCAGTCTTTAACATCTACTCTCTGAAACAGTCCTTCTACACCCCTGTCCAAATGCAGAAGAATGAGACCTGAACTATCGCTCAACCTGCAAAAAATCAACTCAAAATGCATTAAAGACCAAGGCACTAGAACAGAAATTATGCAGTTTCTAGGAAAAAACAAAGTCAATACTCCAACCTACAGGCAGAGGCAATGACTTTCTCAATAGGATGTCAAAGCTCAGGAGATAATACCAAAAGTTAGCTAATAGGATGGCATCAAATTAAGAAGGTTCTGAACAGCAAAGGAGACAATTAGAATATGAAGAGAGAACCTACGGAAAGGGAGAAAATCTTTATGAGGTGCTCTTCTAAAAGAGGATGAATATTCAGAATATTAATGAAGAACTCAAAAAACTTAACATCAAACCCACAATTATTAAATAACCCAATTATCAAATAACCCAATTACCAAATGGGAAACTAAATGAACTGAACAGACACGTCTTAGAAGAAAATATGTGAGTGGCCAACAAATATGTGAAAATACTTGCAAGTCAAGAATACCCTGAGATTTAATCTCACTTCAGTGACAAAGGCAACCACCAAGAATACAAACAGAAATGAGTGTGACAAGGAGAGAATTGGAGAGAAAGGAGCACTCTCACCCTATTGGTGGGCATGTAAATCAGCACAACCACCACGGAAATCAGGATGGAGGCTCCTCAGGAGTAGCCATGGACTACCCTGCGACCCAGCTCTACCTCTGCTTGGCATTTATCACATCTGATCGAAGTCATCATACTATAATGACACATACATGCCCATGAACCAGCCGAGGTGACATCAGTGGACGAATGGATAAAGAACATCTGGTATATGCACAGTGGAATTTCATTCAGCGATAAAGAAGAACGAAATTATGTCATGCTGGAAGATGGATGGATCTTCAGAAAATTAAAGGAAATAAGCAACTCAGAAAGTTAAGGGCCGTATGTTTTTCCTCTGTTAAAGCTAGAGGGTGAAAAGGAAAGAAAGTTGAAAAGGGAGTCTCATCATGAAAGTTGAAGGAAGATCAGTAGAGTCAAGGCACCAGGGGAGGAGGTGAGGAAAAGGGAAATATTGGAATGATATTGGCCAAAGTTCACGGCACTATTCTAGGAGGGTGCCCATTTTTTCCCATCTATAAATACCACAATCATTTACCACTGTCAAAAATCTCTACAGATTCAAATGTTCTGATCACTGCTCCACCACATGGCCTCTTCTACTTCAGGGTCCCCTTATTCTCACTGAAATCAGGGAGCCCGTTTCAACGATGCCATCTTTTACTGTCTTCCCAGGCTGCCAAGGACAGCGGCTGCGGGTTTCACAAAGATCTGGTGCTGCCTTCTGAACACATGTCCACGAGGCCTTGGCGAAGGCTGGTGCTCCAGGCCCTCCTCCAGATCCAGCTTTGAGGCCAGGGAAGGGGTCACATAACACGCCATCCAACACCTTGTTTATTTCTGACCACCATCCTCTCCATTATTCCAGGATCATATTGGTCATTGAACTTAAGCAAACACTGAGTCCAGATTTCAGTCCATCAACCAAAGAGAGTCTAATAGCCACTCCCCATGGCTCAGGAAAATCCTTGGCCCTAACATTTCTGGTGATTACGTCCCTGTGACTGCATTCAAGATGATCCAGCAATATGTCCTGACTTCTTTGGTCTAGAACACTCAAACAAATTCTCTTATATATTCTTAAGGCTCCTATTAACAAAATACAGTAAAATATTTACCTTTTATTTTGGTGTGACCCTTATACTCTCCTGGGCTATATTTTATACTCTTACCTGAGGCGTTCTAGGATCAGACCCCAATTAAGAGTCTGGTGACAATGTGGGATGATGGATGAGCATCTTAAAGACAATTGGGCTGGGGATGTGGCTCAAGCAGTAGTGCGCTTGCCTGGCACGCGTACGGCCCGGGTTCGATCCTCAGCACCACATACCAACAAAGATGTTGTGTCTGCCGAGAACTAGAAAATAAATATTAAAAATTCTCTCTCTCTCTCTCTCTCTCTCTCTCTCTCTCTCTCTCTCTTTCTCTCACTCTCCCCCCACTCCTCTCTTCTCCTCTCCTCTCTCACTCTCTCTTAAAAAAAAAAAAAACTGCCCAGGTAGAGTCACCACAGGGTCTTCAATTTAGGGAAAGCTAGTCTCCTCGGGAAAAGAGGGGCTGCTTCTGACAGAAAAGAGGGTTAATGGAGATTTCAGGGTTCAAGGCTCTGAGATTTGTCTAATTCCACTGGTATTTTGCCATTTTTATTAACAGGGTCTCAATCATTCCTCCATTAATGTCTTAATTGACATAAGAGAGTCATGGAGAAATTGTGGATTTATAATATTTTTTGTACTTCTGCAATTTGAAGAATTGGATGTTTTATTCTGATATTAACCTTTATCAATTTCCAGAGAGAAAATATTGCTGATGATCTGAACCTTACTTGAAGGCGAAATATAATGCTTGAACCTATCATTTTCTTTCTGTAAGTCTCCCACTCAAGTCAGTAACAGCAATCTGTAGTCATGATGTAATGTTCATTCCCACCCTGAAGGTTGATGGTGTTATTCCAAAGCTCAGTTTTCCATAGACATTTGATTTCAGGCCACGATAACTTAAAGTCTCTGTTGGGTCATCGCACACCAGGAATTATCAGGTCTCCTTTCTCATGGGCTGTGACATCATCAACATATTCAATTCCCTCAGGTCAGACATCCAACCTACCTCCTCAGATCTGTTATCTAGAACCATCTCTGATGTAAACCAGTATTGTGTTCAGTGCCACCGTGGTCAGGTAGAGATGAAGAACGACTCTTGATGTCTTAGGGTACAGGAAGTTGACACAGAAAAAAGTTATAAAATGGTTGGGAGATCTCGAAGAAAAAAGGAAAATAGGGCAGGTGACACCACCCCATATATGGAAACCCTAACATTCCTAGAAAGAGACGCTCATTGCACGCTACTGTGACCCACATTCAGGAACAGCTGTCTAGGAGCCTGTACACACAGCTCCTGGCACCAAGGAGATTAGTTCCTGCCTCTACAGGGCTGGTTTGCTGTTGCTGCTATGGGATCCAAAAGAACCCGCTTTCTTCATTTCCTTTTTTACTCTCTGCCTAGTGTTTGGCTGATCTTAACAGAACCTCCTAAAATGGAGGTCTGCAGGCAGAGGAGTGTGGGAAATGAGGTTCTCGTACTTTCTGTGCCTATGGTGTAGGGAGAACACAGAAGGACAGAGATGATGCTTAACACCCACACAAGGTGTCCGACACACTTGAACCTGAAAGTGGGAAAAGGGTTTTTGTGAAAAGAGAGGAGATAAAGGAGTCTCAGAGATTTTAAATGCGGGAGTTGGAGTTGAAGATTCAGATACAGACTATCTAACCAGGTGCCTACAAGTTTCTGGGAGCCATCTTTTTTCAGATGAGTGTATACACCAGTTTGAAGTTTGGTCTAGACTTTGATCCTGCAAAGGGATGCACACACTCCAGCCAGGTCCTCAGGGCACTCTGGACCTCGTTGCTTCTCACCCTGTGAATGATGGGGCTAAACAGGGGGGTCACCACACAGAAGAGCAAAGAGACCAGGGTGTCCATGTCCAGCCTTCTCTGGGCCTGTCATAGTGGAAGATGGCTGTTCCATAGAAGACCACGACAGTGAGGGAGGATGTACAGGAGGAGAAGGCCTTCCTAGTGCCCTGGGCAGAGGGAATCCCCAGGATGGTCGCAATGATGAGTGTGTAGGAGCCTGCAATGAAGAGGCAGGGGCTCAGGCCTATGGTGGCACTGACCACGTGGAGCGCAGACTCGTTGACAGAGGTGTCTTGGCAGGAGAGCTTCAGGATCAATGAGGTGTCAAAGATAAAGTGGCTGATCTGGTGGGGCCCACACAGAGTGAGTGTGATGGCCAGCACCGTGTGTGTGACCAAGTTCATCAGTCCACACAGCCAGGACCCAGTCATCAGGCCAACACAGACCTTCACACTCATTATGACTGGGTACTGAGGAGGACGGCAGGTGGCCACACAGCAGTCATACTGGCCACACAGCCAGTAAGAAGCCTTCTGTGCCAGCACTTGTCACCAAGAAGAAGATCTGGGAAAGGCAGCCCTCATAAGAAATGGCCTTCTTCTCCCAGAAGAAGTTCACCAGCAGTACTGGGAGGGTGATGGTTGTATAGCAGACGTCCAAGAAGCTGAAATTGCTGAGGAAATAATACATTGGAGTATGGAGAGCATGACTAACCCTGTTGGCCACTATTATGACCGTGTTCCCCAGGAGAGTGGTCAGGTAAATGACCAGAAAGAGCAGAAAGAACAAGCCCTGTAGGTTGGAGTGGTTGGAAAATCCCAAGATTATGAATTCAGTCACAAACGATTGATTTCTCATTTTCAATTGTATCATAGCTACAAAACAGAGAAAAAGAGACCATGACGAGAATGGACTGAGAGCACCCCAAACAGGCTTGTTAATCTGCAGCAACATGGCAAATAATATTGTATACAGAGACGCCTGGACTCTGGAAAGAGACGTATAGGAGTTACTTTAGAGGGAGCATAACTTCTCACAGACTTTTGCATGGGTGCTCTTTTGTAAGAATAAATGGAGACTTGGTCAAAATGCACAACCAGCTATCAACCCCTGTGTCTCATTGAATCTGCATTATCTCCCTCCTAACACTGTGATTCACTGTGATAAATTCTTTTTTGTATGTCTGTTATTTCAAGTAATAAGTTTTCATTGTGGAAAAATGAAGCAAATGCAGAAAGTTATTCAGAAGAATAGAACAGGTCACAAAATCAAAGCTCTTTTTGCATTCATCCCATTCTACCTCTATCTATCTTTAAAATATCCAAAGCAAAAATTTCCAATATTGTTGTACTCTATTTAGTTGTTTGCCTTGTAATCTTAATTTCCTAACATAAAATTAATTAATATCTCCCTTTATATTGAACATAAAAATCTTCCATTTTATTTACTATCATAAATATTGGAATAGAAGCTTTCATACATATGTATCTGTGATCATCTCTGATTATTTCTTAAAAGTAAAATTATAAGTCACCTGCTTTTAAATACATTGATCTATTTTTTTCAGTAGAAACTTTCATTTTTTTAAGTTTTATAAGATACAAGAAATTTTGACAAATGATATATACTTAGGTGATTTTCTTATTTTGTATTATAAGATTTACCTCACCAAACATTACATTTCCTGAAATAAAAAAATTATTGATACAATTACTGATTTTCGATCATGTTAGCCATGCTAATCCGTGATCCATTGTTTTTAACTAAAATTTCTGTTTCTTTTTCAATCTTAAATTAAAAATATTATAGTAAAACAGTAGGCTCTTGGTCCAGAAAGATGTGGATTGAAATCTATCTGTTGTTTACTAGATGTTGTTTGTAAAATAGTCAGCTCATCTCTATTCCTCAGTTTGTTCCTTGCTTAGGATATTAATGATGTCTATTTCACAACTGCTGAAAAAAGTTTTGAGATAATATAAGCTATGTGTCTGGCACATTACATGTACTCAATGCCTTTTATCAAGTTAGAAAATATCTATCCATTTTTTACTAGTAGTTTTTTTTTTTTTTGTATGTGTGCTGGGTTTAGAATTCAGAGCCTTATGCATACTAAGCATGCACTCTACCATTGGACTTTGCCCCTAGTTTCATTTAGTTATAGTTTTTATTATAAATAGATATTGAATTTTCTTATTTTCTCTGCATCTATTGAAATGATATATATTTTTTTCTTATTTAGTCTGTTACTATGGAAATTCGGTGGATTGAATTTTTGTATTTTGAACCAGCCTTGCATTCTGGGATTGATCTCAATTGACTGTAATGTTATCCTTATTCTATATGGCTGAGTTGAGTTTGTTAATATTGTTCCCTGCTTGCTTTTGTGTATTCCATTTTCTCTTTTCTCCAGAGATAATCTATTTTTTGAAGAATTCTCGGCTATATTCTACTGTTATTTTCAGTCAATGCATGTTAGTGTACTAGTGGGAAACAGAGAAGGGATTTCTGATGTTTCCAGGAAGCCCTGCCTTAGGTACTGTAAACTCAGTCACAGGGATATGGCCTTCACAGTGACCCACTTTCTAGCTTATGGCTGAGCCTAGTTCTTATTTCTCCCGATGTTAGACATTTCAGCCTGTTCTTTTCCATAGCTACAAAGGTTTTCCGTTGAGTGTCCTAATGTAACAGTTTCTGTTACTTTTGCCCCTGAAGATTACAGCTTTTGTTCTATGCAAAAAATCAGGAAATGGATCTGGGAGCAGTTTTGGCTGCTGTTGCTGTTCTTTGTTCCTCCACCTATCCAAAAAATGATACCGTTAAACACACTTTCTCAGAACACTTCCCTATCTTCCTGGGAGCATTTGGTGGAATTCATGAAGAAAAAGAAAAAATACAAACATCTTATGTCTATAGCTCGCTGGGTCTTTATGCTCTTAAAGCAGTCTATACTTAGTCTTTAGCAATCTATTAACGATTTTTTATTTGAGTTTTTTTCTTTTTATAAATAAACTCCTATTTATCTAGTGGGTTCTCCCATAGTTAAAAAAAATGCCTGGATTATTTTGGTTGCTTATCTCTCCCCAGACTTCGGTTAGTTGTTTGCCTTATAATCTTCATCCCTAATAAAGTCAAGGAAAGTCATTAATTTGCATTTTCTTCTGCTCTTTTTGGTTATTATAATGATGAAAACCACATGCTTTCTAGCTATTTCAATAGATACTCAAGGTGAAATTTGAAGTCTATACACTTTCTTTTCAAAAATATTTAGTAATTTCTAATTTAGTTAAATATGTAGTTATTCTATTCAAAACAATCCCATTCCTAGCATATTTCCAAGGAAATTAATGCACAGTTAACAAAAAATTCTTGTGTAAAAATTCATAATAACTCAAACAAATATTATGCCTTCAGCAGAAGGACAGAAGACAAATCACGGTTTATCATGCAGTGGAATAATGCAGTTACTATAGAAACACAAATACTGAAACATTAATAACATTGACAAATCTAAAAAAAAAATTCTGGGTGAAAGAAGCCAGATACAAAATATATACTGTATGTTTCCTTTATATAAAGTTCAAAAATTAGCAAAACAGCTATAATGGTCAAGTAATAATGGTGGTCTTTTTTTTTTTTTTTTTTTGGAGTTCAGGGGTGATATCAGTTGAAGCACGAAGGAATTTTCTAAAGTGATGGAAATGTTATATATCCAGATTTTTGGTAGTTCATATATATGTAAAATATTACAAACCTGTACACTTTAGACCTTTGTATTTTTTGAGTACAAATTATAGTTCAATTTTTAAAAATAGCCTTATTTTAAAAATAAGTAATTAATGGGGAAGAGTGGTACCTGCCTGTAATCCCAGGTACTTGGGAGACTAAGGCAGGAGGATCATATATTTGAAAATCTGCAAGGCCCCCCGCCCCAAATAATTGAAAGGGCTGGGGATATAGCTTCATTGTAGAGTGCCACTGGGTTCAATCCCCAGTACTGCAGTAAGTAAGTAAGTAAGTAAGTTGATAAATAGAAGTGAAAGCATTTTTTCAAAATGATTTTTAACTCAGGATTGGTTGGAACCACATCTAAATATTTTTTTAGGTCTCTAAGAGGTTAAGTATTTTCTCCCATGTTTTGCATTTCTCTACTTCTTTTTTACCACAGTGATAGTACAGGACATATCACATTTTACAAGGGACATCAGTTGTTTCCTGATCACGCTCTGTTTGAAGCATTGAATGTGATTGGTGGGTGCATTCGGTCTGTATCACAGATACAAAGCCTTGCTCACCATGATGGATGAGCGTGTGCATGTGTGTGTGTATGTGTGTGTGTGTGTGTGTGTGTGTTTGTGTGTTATTGGATGTGAGATTGATCTTGACTGAGAACACTGTCTTATAGTTAGTGGGATGGCAAGTTGGCATCTCAGGCAACATTGATGGCAGAAATCTCAAAGAATATAGCAGGAATCTGCCATCTAAGGCTCACCAAGCTCAGAAAACTTGGTTAACCTAATTGCTATAAAAGGAAAGACCATCACTATTGAGCTTCTCTGAGAGCTGCATCACACTGGG